>NW_026652294.1:75116594-75301231 GCF_009828535.3 Hylobates moloch
TGGATCGTGTGGTCATGTGTCCACTTCCATATGTCCTTTGTTGTCAAATGGGTCCTTAATCTGATGTAGTATTGTGTAGGATCTAATGTAAGTGAATCAAACACTCTATAAACCCTTCGATAGTGGTGCTGGCTGAGGTTGTGAACAGGAAAGGCAAACCAATACCTGCAATATGTGTTAATTCCAGCCAAGGTGAATTGCTGTCCCCGACAAGGTGGAAGGAATTCAAGGTAGTCAATTTCGCACCAAGTAGTTGCTCGATGTCCTTGTGGATTATGCTTAACGTTGGTCTCTGTTGCTGGGAGTTGGGCTATTTATCAGTGGAAATAGCTAGATTAGCCTTGGTGGGTGGGACCTATGATCTTTGGCCCATGTATAGTCCCCATCCCTGCCACTGTGACCACTCTGTTTATTGACCATTGTGCCAGCAGTGAGGTTGCTGATGATACAGGCTGGCTGTTACTAACTGGCAAAGTCATTCTGTCTTTTTGGTTTAGTGACTTTTCTTTGAAGGATGCCCTCTAACAGGTATGTTAGATACAAAGATCTTCATACTTGGGCTCATTCCCATAGACTACCCACATGTGTAATATGCAACATATTAATATGATAATATGTGCACATTTATGTATTATGTTACTGTTATGTAACATTATTATTATGTTATGTAGTATATAACATCCATGTGTCAGAGTTTAAGAATTTTTTTCTCCTATGAAGATAGAGCAACAGAAAGCTAGATACAGGGCAGTTGCATTATTGTGTTTCAGATGTGCTTCTTACCAATTGATGTGGTTTGGCTCTGTGTCCCCACCTAAATCTCATCTGGAATTATAATCCTCATAATCCCCATGTGTTGAGGGAGGAACCTGGTGGGAGGTGATTGGATCATGGGGATGGCTTTCTCATGCTGTTCTCATGATAGTGAATGAGTTCTCATAAGAGCTCATGGTTTTAAACATGTTTGAAAGTTCCTCCTTCACAGGCCCTTCTCTCTCCTGCCACCCTGTGTAGAAGGTGCTGGCTGCTTCTTCTGCCATGACTATAAGTTTCCTGAGGCCTCCCTAGCCATGTGGAACTGTGAGTCAATTAAGCCTCTTTCCTTTATAAATTACCCAGTCTCAGGTGGTATTCTTTATAGGAGTGTGAAAATGGACTAATACACCAATTTTCCAATTTTTGTTTTTCCTGGTCCCTGAACAAACAGTGAAATCATTTCCCTCTTCTCATGAATTGGTGTAGATTGCAAATTTGGTACACTGTTCTTTTTGCACAAGGTGGAAGAGCAAGTGCACTGCCAAAAAAACATGTGAAGATTTTCCTTCTCAGCTTTCTTTCAGAGACATTCTTCAATGAGATCACAGTGCAACAGCAGTTCATTTTTAGCTTGCTCCTCATATTGGGATGACCCACCTGTGAACCAAGTCTGAACTTTTTCCTCCCTAGTGAGCTAATCATAACAGGCCCCTCACATGGCCATAGATTTGTACTGATTGGGAGGTGTCAGTGCAGTTTAATTGTGCCCTTCAGCCCTGCTTATGCTTGACCCTGGGTTCAGCATTTCTGTCTTACCACGGATTGCTGCTGAGTCCACCTGACTCTATGACTTGCCAATTCCCAGAGGAGGACTTGGCTAACAGCCCTCAGCTGCCAGTGTTCCAGTAGGTGGAGGAATGAATGGAAAAGGAACTTAACCAATTCTCCAATGCTGAGTATTTCTAGTTTTTGTTTGTTTTACTTTTTTTTTTTTTTTTTTTTTTTGAGACGGAGTCTCACTCTGTCGCCCAGGCTAGAGTGCAGTGGTGCTATCTCGGCTCACTGCAAGCTGCGCCTCCTGGGTTCACACCATTCTCATGCCTCAGCCTCCCGAGTAGCTGAGACTACAGGCGCCAACCACCACACCCGGCTAATTTTTTGTATTTTTTAGTAGAGACGGAGTTTCATTGTGTTAGCCAGGATGGTCTCGATCTCCTGACCTCATGATCCGCCCGCCTCAGCCTCCCAAAGTGCTGGGATTACAGGCATAAGCCACCACGCCCAGCCTGTTTTACTATTTTTAGCAATAGAACTTTGAAAGTTCTTATTCTAAGCAGATAGTCTAAAAAAAGATATAAACCAAAAATAGAGGAGTAATAAGATGATGAAAAATGAAACTAGGAGATGGGTTCTAGTCCTAGATTTGCTATTATCTTTGAATTTTCTATTTGACTAATCATTTCACTTCCTGGAGTCTTAATTGTCTTATCTACATTGTAAGATAGTTGAATAACATCAATTTTTCCCAATCTATAGTCTACTGAGAAAGTAATAATAATTCATTCTATTTAATAAAGACTAATGAAAATAATTTATCTATTTTTCATAAGGTTGTAGAGGGATCAGGTAGGGGACACAACACTGAAAATTTAGGCAAAAAGAGAACAATATCAAATACTGCAGAATAAAAGGATCCTAGAATATACCTGTGTGACATATTTCCAAGGTTATCTGGTCAAACTCACAAACATGTGCACCAATCCCCTCATTTTAAGCCATATTAAGCCTTTCATTAAGGTCCTTCAATATTGTGAGTAGGCCTGCCCAGCTTCCGAAGGCACTCACATCTACAATATCCAGAGGCTTTTTCTCCTGTTAGTAGTTGCTGCTTCTTTACTCACCTCACATTCTTTCCTCAATTTATTCCAGTTGAGCTCCAATGCTCCCCATACGATTGATCTGCCAAATTCAATAGCCTCTATTTTGTTCTTTTCTTACCTCACTTCTCAGCAACATTTGACATAGTTGGCCACTCCCGCCTTGAAGTGATTTCTTTCCTCCTAATTATTGCCTTAATGAGCTCACTTATTTGAGTAGCCTTAATGAACTCACTTGAGTATTTTATCTGTGGATTATTTTTGGAATTTGTTTGTAATCAATTATCTATGGATAATGAGAGTTGTATATCTTCCTTTAAAATCTGTAGATTATAGACTTTAAAGGAAGATATAAAATTCTCATTATCCATAGATAATTGGATAATGGACCAGACTACTGGCTGGTCCCTCTGAGTCTTCTATTCCGGATTCTCCTCTTTCTCTACCCAATCTCCAAATGTTGGCATATTCGTGGGCTCAGTAACTTGGCCCTATTCTCCTAAGTGTTTCCATTCATTCTCATGGTTTCAGATGGTCTAGGCTTTCAAACCAATATCTTCCATTTGTCATCTCTCTTCTGAAACTTAGATTCAATTATTCAACTTCATACTTCATAAGCTAATAGGTATCTAAAACTTCATTTGTCCTTAAAAGAATGTTTCATTTTTCTGTGCTTGCCTCAACAGCACATATACTAAAAAGAATGTTTCATTTTCCTGACCAAATTTATTTCTTCCCCAGGTTCACAGATATCAGAAAACCGTACCACTTCTTTTTTTTTTTTTTTTTTTTTGAGATGGAGTCTTGCACTGTCGCCCAGGCTGGAGTGCAGTGGCACGATCTCGGCTCACTGCAAGCTCTGCCTCCTGGGTTCACGCCATTCTCCTGCCTCAGCCTCCTGAGTAGCTGGGACTACAGGCACCCACCACCACGCCCAGCTAATTTTTTGTATTTTTAGTAGAGATAGGAGTTCACCGTGTTAGCCAGGATGGTCTGGATCTCCTGACCTCATGCTCTGCCTGCCTTAGCCTCCCAAAGTGCTGGGATTACAGGCATGAGCCACCGCACCCGGCCAACTGTACCTCTTCTATTAGGTTGCTCAGGTCAAAAACTTAGAATACATTCATAATTGAGCTCTTTCTCTTTCCAGTCTATCCCCAAAGTTCTATCATCTTTAACTCTAAAAGCTACACCAAATTTGATCATTTCTCTTTATCTCCATTATTTCTACCTCCCTCTAAGTCACCTCCATTTCTCACCCGGACTTTTGCTACAAACTTCTTATTGGTTTCCCTGCTTGCACTCTTGCTTTCTATATTTTTTATGTAATAGAAAGAATTATTTACTTAAAATAAATCAGATCATGTCACTCTTATGATTAAAACCTTCTAAATGGCTAGCTTCTGATCATAGATAAAATCTAAATTTATTTTTTTTTCTCTGAGTCAGGGTCTTTCTCTGTCACTCAGGCTGGAGTGCAGTGGCATGATCATGGCCCACTGCAGCCTTGATATCCTAGGCTCAAGTGATCCTCCCACCTCCACTTCCTAAGTAGCTCAGACTGTAGGTGTACCACCACGCCCGGCTAATTTTTTTTACTTTTTGTAGAGATGCGTTCTCACTATCTTGCCTAGGCTGATCTTGAACTTCTGGGCTCAAGTGACCCTACCCCAGAATGCTGGGATTACAGGTGTCAGCCACCAAACCAAGCCAAATCTGAATTTCTTACCTTGTCCTCCAATGTCATAAATGATCTGGACTCAGCACCTCTGAAGTTTCTGTAAACATTATCTACCCTGTCTACAGTCTTTCCGCAAAACTCATCTTCTCTCTCACCTTAAGAATTTTGTACCAGCTCTTCTCTTTTTTTGGAATAGCTTTTTTTTTTTTCTCTTGAGCCTCACAGTTCCAGCTCCTTATTATCACAGATGTCTCAGTTGAGATGTCAGTGCTTTAGAGAGGTCTTCCTGGCCACTCTATTCAAAGTAGTCATCTAGTTTTTTACTCTTTATGTCCCATTTAATTCTCTACTAACACTTACTCTCTGGAGTTTTCTTCTTTATTTATTTATTGGGTCTCCTCACTAGAGTGTAAGTCCTTTGAGAGCAGAGATGTTGTCTGTCTTGTTGCTACTGTTTCTTCAGGGCTTAGAAATTAGGTTAGCACATAGTAAGTGTTCAATAAAAATTTGTTAAAGGAGTGAAAGAAACAGAACATTCTGGGACCCATACTCGCCTAACCCAATAGCCAAAATGCCCAGGAGACAATTGAAACCCACAATCGTTCACATTAGTGTCTTTATTTTGACTTCTAAAACCTCATTAAAAGTCCAGTTTTATAATAAATTTAACTTATTTAACTCTTCTATACCATAACTTTAACTTAAAGATAGCAGTTAATGTTCTCCAACTCTTACCTTTGTCAAATAAAATGCTCGTATTTCCAAACGTGACATTTGGGGGAAGAAGATTTCAAACAAAGTACACAGTGGACATGAAAAATCAATTGCCAACAGGTATGACAAAATTTACTTCATAATAAATGCATTTTATTTGTATACACACATTTTCTTATTATAGATAATCCAGAGATACTGTATTATTCTAATGGGCCACCTCTGCTCATAGTAAAAGGGAGAGATAACTTTCATAGTAATTTTGGTACGATATTCTCAACAAGTTTAATTATCGTGGCTTTTTATACAAATTGCAAGTTTGTGCAGGCTTGCAAGATTACTGTATTAGTCCATTTTCACACTGCTGATAAAGATGTACCCAAGAGTGGGTGATTTATAAAGAAAAAGAGGTTTAAGGGACTGACAATTCCACGTGGCTGGGGAGGCCTCAGAATAATGGCATAAGGCGAAAGGCACATCTTACGTGGCAGCAGGCAAGACAGAATGAAAGCCAAGCAAAAGGGAGTTCCCCTTATAAAACCATCAGATTTCGTGAGACTTACTCACGACCATGAAACAGTATGGGGAAAACTGCCCCCATGATTCAATTGTCTCCCACCAGGTCACTCTCACAATATGTGGGAATAATGGGAGCTACAATTCAAGATGAGATTTGGGTGGGGACACAGCCAAGCCATATTAATTGCTTATCTTCTTGACAATCCAATTTCTTAATATCCAATAGCAATCAGTTTGTTTGATATTGCTAGGTTATACAGCCTCACTAGATATTTTAAGATATCCTAACTCTAGTAATTATAATGCATTTTTATTCAGCTAAATTTATTCCATGATAAGCACAGAAAATTAAATTCTCAAAACCAATCATTACTACTCTTACCTTCTTGATCACTTTCTTTCTTAGTTAAGCCATCCTCAAGTCTAATCATTAGTTTACTGTTATCCAACAAGAGGAAAATTTCCATTGCGCTTTATTAATAAATGTATCTGCTGCCTAACCATTGGTGTCAACCAATGTTATCTGTGTTTTACATGGCTTAATTTATTTAATCCTAATGACATGTACTACTACCCTGACCATTTTACAGATGGAGAAACTGCAGCACAGAGCAGTTAAGTAACTTGTGTAAGGTTAAATAGCTAGCAAGTAGTAAACCTGGGCTATAACCTCAGGCAGTCGAAATCCAGAACCTGTGCTTTCAGCCACTACACTACATTCCTATTGGTACAACTCACAATTTTCTACCTGATCTTTTAAGTTATTATTGTTTCAGTTGCTTTTACAGTTTGATAAACACTAATATCTTCTCCAGAAAAAAAAAACACTCAAATTTCTTCAAGAATTTCTCATATTACATGATTGCAAATTGCTTCATGACCCAGGTTACCTCTGGAAATACAGATGTGCCTATTCATCCTTTTAAAGTGTCAGAACTAAGCATTAGTCCATGTGTGGGCTCCAGTATAAATGCAAAGAGATCATTAGTTCCTTCTTTCTGTATATTATAATTTTGCTAATGTAGTATCGAAACTCAGCTTATTTGGTAGCCACATCATACTGTTTACTCAAATTTTTATCAAAAATATTTTTCACATGATTCGAAGCTCCTTTGAGCTGCAATGCATACTTCCCAAAATACCTATAGGAACCAAACAAAAAGACAGTTTCAGTGCAGTGTGGCTATCAGACACTGAAAGTAGGCTTTGCTTAACTTCAAGAGATGCATGTATATTCAAACCTAAAATTCTTCAAAATACTACACTTGTGAGATATTTTATTATAAAACTAAAATATTTCATAAAAAACATTAAAATAACAAAATAAATCAAGAAATACTGTGTGCTACAAAACCCACTTGAAGGCCTGACTACAGTATATGTAAGAAAAATAATGAAAGCCCTTGGTAACAGAAGGCCTTCCACTACACAGGTAAGATGGGAGAGAAAAGAGAGTGCATATATGAAGAAAAGCAGAGAATGAGAGTTTGGTTTTACTGAATCTTTTTCTCCCTCTTCCACTTTAAAGATTCTCACAAGTTCTAAGCTTCTTGGTTGCTTGTTTTCTAGTATTTCTCCCTGCTTTACTCTCTGGACTTAATCATTAGCATTGTTTTCTCCACCTGTGATCTTGGAGCCTTTCAGTAAGGTGTCAGTTCAAGGATCTGGTTTTAAGCTTCTTTAACATTTTGGGCTTGGTGAAAAGTTTCACCATTGGCCTGAGTTTGCCCTGACAACATGAGAAACAGCAATTAATGTACTGTTATTAGCTCTCATTTTTCTCCTCATGTGATATTGGGTAGATTTCTTTTTTTTTTTAATTTTGTTATTACTATACTTCAAGTTTTAGGGTACATGTGCACAACGTGCAGGTTTGTTACATATGTATACATATGTGCCATGTTGGTGTGCTGCACCCATTAACCCGTCATTTAGCATTAGGTATATCTCCTAATGCTATCCCTCCTCCCTCACCCCACCCCACAGCAGGCCCCAGTGTGTGACGTTCCCCTTCCTGTGTCCATGTGTTCTCATTGTTCAATGCCCACCTATGAGTGAGAACATGTAGTGTTTGGTTTTTCGTCCTTGCGATAGTTTACTGAGAATGATGGTTTCCACCTTCATCCATGTCCCTACAAAGGACATGAACTCATCATTTTTATGGCTGCATAGTATTCCATGGTGTATATGTGCCACATTTTCCTAATCCAGTCTATCATTGTTGGACATTTGGCTTGGTTCCAAGTCTTTGCTATTGTGAATAGTGACGCAATAAACATATGTGTGCATGTGTCTTTATAGTAGCATGATTTATAATCCTTTGGGTATATACCCAGTAATGGGATGGCTGGGTCAAATAGTATTTTTAGTTCTAGATCCCTGAAGAATCACCACACTGATATTGGGCAGATTTCTAAAAATCTAAGTGATCGTTTTTTGCATTTATCCTAATAAGCTGCATCTTGTTTTAATTTCACACATGCTAAGATCTTTTGGGAATCCTATTCTATCATCAGTATTAGTGTATTAGTCCATTCTCACATTGCTAAAAAAAAAAAAAGTACTTGAGTGTGTTAGTCCATTCTCACATTGCTATCAAGAACTACCTGAAAATGGGTAATTTATGAAGAAAAGAGGTTTAATTGACTCTCAGTTCTGCAGGCTTAACAGCAATCATCACTGGGAGGCCCCGGAGAACTTACAATCATGGCAAAAGATGAAGGGGAAGCAAGCATGTCTTACCATGGTAGAATAGGAGAGAAAGCGAGATAAGGGGAAAGTGCCACACAATTTTAAAGCATCAGATCTCATGAGCATCACTATCATAAGAACAGAAAGGGAGATATCCACCCCCGTGATCCAATTACCTTCCACCAGCTCCCTCCCCTGGCATGTGGAGATTACAATTAGATATGAGATTTGGGTGGGGACACAGAGGCAAACCATATCACTGCAACTGAGTAATTTATAAAGAAAAGAGGTTTAATTGGCTCACAGTTCTGCAGGCTGTACAGGAAGTATAGATGCTTCTACGGAGACCTGAAGAAACTTTCAATCATGGCAGAAGGCAAAGGGGAAGCAGGTACGCCTTTTATGGCCACAGCAGGAGGAAGAGAGAGCAGGCAGGTGCCATACACTTTTAAACAACCAGATCTCATGAGAACTCTATCATGAGAACAGCACCAAAGGGATGGTGCTAAGCCATTCATGAAGGACCCACTCCCATGAGCCCATCACCACCCGGTAGATCCCACCTCCAACACTGAGGATTACAACTGAACATGAAATTTGGGTGGGGACACACATCCAAACCATGTCATTTAGCCAACCAGATTTTAGGTCACTCACAAATTTGATAATATGTCATTGATGTATTTAGACAAATTATGAAAATGTTAACAAACAATAGGAATGTGGTTCTGATGTAAGATCAGTAGAGACTTTTTTAGGAATAGACAATGACATATTAATCACTACTCTGAAAATCGTCATTCCATTGTTATGGACCATCCTAAGTGTACCATTATCTAGTTTAGCTTTTTCTATCTTCCTGCCATAGTCATAATTCAGTTGTACAGTTTCAATAGCATTCTTTGGTTGTATCCATTATGTACTCTTTAGTGGCATCATAGCATAGAGATTAAGACCGTGGGTTCTGAAATGTGGCTACCTATGCTTAAAAACATGGTTTCCAATTTTTAGTTGTGTTGTCTTCAGCTAGTTACTAAATAGTTCCTCATGTATAAAATGGGGAGAAATAATACTTAAGATTAAATGAGAAAATGCATGTAAAGCACTTAACCTAGAGCCTAACATCAAATAAATGCTTAAACATTAGCTCTTCTTAACAGTAGCAGTTAACCTACCCCAAAGAAAATGAGGTTAGTCTGGTACAGCTTAATCTTAAGGAGCACATGCTGGGTCCTGGTGAATAAATACCACTTCCCTTTGTAAGAATTTACATGCTCTCTTTTTATACTGTTTGAAAAACCATCCATTTTAATAATCCAGTGTATAATTTTGCACAGGGATTAATGTCAGGCTCACTGATCTATACTTACAGAATTTACCTTTTTCCTTTATTAAAAATTTGCACTGCAGTTGTTTCTCTCCAGTCCGGCAACACCTTTCCCTCTCACCACCATTCTTTACTGGTAACAGTTTGCTGGTGCAAAAGTCTCATTCCCTGGTTCACTCCAGCCCTGGAGTGCAGTTTATTTCAGCCAGGGCACTTGATGTTCTCTATCTTCCCATATCTTTGACATCAATTCCCCCTTTAAACCTGTTTGTTCTAGGCTCTCGAGTCAGTCTGAAGATCATTGTCTTTGACGCAGAAGACAGACCGAAGAGGAACGAAGTAGTTCTGCTTTGTTTTTAGCGTCTGTTATCCCCATCTGTCTCAAGCACAGGGCCTGCCACTTCCTGTTCGTTCTTCTTGCTCATTGGTATCACTTTTTAAAATCCCCCTCTTTTTGCCATATTATATTATACAAACTTTAACTCCATGACAGTTTATGCCTTAAATGATTCCTAAAGACCCATGCAAGTATTTTAAATTCACCATTAGCTATCTATTCCTCATTCTGCTATTTGTTTGTCTTTTTGAAATGTGAGCTCAGACGTTTTCAGTCTAAAATGACATTTGAAGTTGCTTTTCCAAGTTTCTTCCTAAAATATCTTTTAAGACCCAAATTAAAAACAAAAACATATGCACAATATGTGACCCTGGAGAAGTTTAAGGTATGACTGTTTTAAAATACCCTGCCGGCCATGTCTCAGTTTTAAATGAATTCAGAAGGTCAGTTGTTCAGTAAATGTGAGGTGAGTAGGTGATGTGGACTAAGGCTATAGCTGTGGAGATGGTAGTAACTGGGCAAATTCAGGACATAATGAAATTTGAACCAACAGCACTTACTGGTGGATTGGATATAGGTTTTGAGGGAAAGAAGATTCAAGGATCCCCAAACCTGTAATTTATTTTGTGCAAATAGATAGATGATCTCTCTTTAGTGCAAGGCAGAAGACAGCTTTTCACTAAAAATTTGCACTGTAGTTGCTTCCAAAGAGCAGCAAATTGGGAAAAGGTATGAATACATCGCTTTGGCCATGTTCTTTTTTCTTGTTTCTGTTTTTCTTTTTGTTTTTGAGACTGGGTCTCACTCTGACACACAGGCTGGAATACGGTGGCACGATCATGGCAGCCTCAACTTCCCAGGCTCAAGTGATCTTCCCACCTCAGCCTCCTAAGTAGCTGGGATCACAGGTGTGTGCCACCACGCTGGGTTAATTTTTAGTTTTTTGTAGAGATTAGATCTCCCTATGTTGGTCTCAAACTCCTGACCTCAAGTGATCCTCCCACCTTGGTCTCCCAAAGTGCTGGGATTATAGGCATGAACCACTGTGTCCAGCCACCATGTTTAAGTTTCAGTTTTCTATTATACACCTATATTGAAATATCAAGTAGCATGTAAGAGCTTGGTGCTCAAAAAAGAAGGATAGGCTGGAGATATAAATGTGAGCTATCTTCTAACAATGCTATTTAAGGTCCTGGATTAGCTGAAATTACCCACATAAGATCACAGAGGTGAGAAGAGAGCAAGGGTCAGGGCCTTGGGTCACCAAAACACTTAGAGATCTAAGACAGGAGGTGAAGAAGTTTGAGGTGAAGCAGCCAGAGATAAGACAAAAGTCAGAAACCATGATATCCTGGAAACCAAGTGAAGGATATGTGTCAAGAAGGAAGGAATAATGCACAATGCCAAATATTAAGAGTTCAAGTAAGATGATCATTAGCATTAGCAAAATGAGGTCACTGGTGAGATAGGGTCCATTTTATTAGAGAGGTTAGGAGAAATGACCAATTAGAATGATTTTGAGGAGAAAATGAGAGGTGAAAAAGTAGAGACAGTGAGGATAGAAAATGTCCCATTTTTCTGGGAAGGCAAGCAGATAAATGAGCAGTAGCTGGAACATGAAGTCAAAAGAAGGTTTTTGTTTGCCTGGTTTTTTTTAATGTTGTTTGTTTTGATGGGTAATCTCAAAGCATGCTTGAGTTTGTATAGGAAGGATCCAGCAGAGAGAGAGAGAGAGAGAGAGAGAGAGAGAGAAAATAATAATAATGTAATAAAGAAATAAAAGACAGAAGCAAAAAGTTCTTAAAAGAAAAAGAAGGTAAGTGGCGACGTTGGGCTAAGATAGAAGGGAGTAGCCACCTTTCTATTATAATTAGAAGGGAGGCCAACATGTGTGCGCAGATACAAGTGGGCTGATAGAATATCTGGTTGGACAATGAGGTAGTTCTTATTGGAGTGGAACTATTTTTTGTATAAAACACGAGAGAAGTCATTAACTTAGAGCAAGGGGGAATGGGATGTTGAAGATTTGAAATCATCCAGTTAGAAAATGGAAAAGTAAATTTACTAGAGAATTGGGGAAGGTTTGTTTGGCAGTGTTAATTGACCATTTGAGGTGTATGATCATGGACTTTGAAATGACTCTGGTCAGTACTGTTGTGATACTCTCCAGTAATATCAAGATGTTGTAAACAAATATGGAGTAATTAATTTGTTTAAAGAGGTTAGAGGTTTTTTCTGGCTATATACAAAATAAGAAGATGGGAAAGTAATCAATGAGAATTTTAAGAAAATATAGTGCTGGGCAACGGAACCTGAGCCTAGTAACAACAGAAGTAAAGTAACTAAGGGGAGTCAATGTTTTTTGTTTGTTTGTTTTACCTTCTATTTGCTTGGAGTTTATTTTGCTCATAGTTTTAGAATT
The DNA here is from genome assembly GCF_009828535.3 of Hylobates moloch. Lineage (NCBI taxonomy): Eukaryota > Metazoa > Chordata > Mammalia > Primates > Hylobatidae > Hylobates > Hylobates moloch. The sequence goes on from NW_026652294.1 coordinate 75,128,919, forward strand.
TCATGAGGTGGGAACTTCTATAATTGGTTTGGGAACTTGTCTTTTTTCTACTGTATCTATCTAGGACAATGAATTTCCCTCTTGGCACTGCTTTAGCAGCACTCCACATATTTTAATATGGTATGCTTGACTTTTCATTCAGCTTTATGTATTTTATAATTTATTTCAGGACTTACTCTTTGATATATTATTTATAAGTATGTTGTTTAATTTTCAAGTGTTTGGAAATTTTCCTTGTCTTTCTGTTATTTATTTTTAGTTTGAGTCCACTATAGTCAGAGAACATGCTTTATATGATTTCAAATGATTTTAAATTATTGAAGATTGTTTTATGGCCCAGGAAATGGTCTATTTTGGTAAATGTTCCATGGGCACTTGAAAAAAAAGTCCATTCTGCCCTTGCTGGGTAGAGTGTTCTATAGATGTCAATGTTTTGTTGGTTTATTACATTGTTCAAGTCTTCTATTTCCTTGCTGATTTTCTGTTAGTTTTATGCTTGCCAAGATGGGTATTAGAGACCTAACTGTAACTGTGAATTTGTCTTTTCTCTTTCAGCTCTTTTGATTTCTATTTCATGTATTTTTGAGATTCTGCTGTTTGGTGTATGCACATTAGGATGGTTAAGACTTCCTGGAGAATTGATTCTTTTATCATTATGTAATGTGTCTCTTGGCCTCTAATAATATTCTTTGCTATAATGTCTGCTTTATCTGACATTAATATAGATAATCCTGCTTTTTAAAAATTAATATCTGCAAGGTATATTTTTTCAGCCTTTTATTTTCAACCTACGTTGTTGAATTTTGAGTGAGTTTATTATAAACAGAAAATAACTGGGTTATATTTTTTATTTATTTTTAATTGGCATATCTAGACCATCTGCATTTAAGGTAATTTGCCATTTTATTATTTGTTTTCTATTTGTTTCTTGTGGTTCTTATTCCTCTGGTTTTCTTTTATGACTTCCTACAGATTACTTAAACATTTTTTGGTACTCCATGTTGATTTATTTATAGTGCTTTTAAGTGTTATCTCTTTGTATAGTTCTCATTGCAATTGATCTGGGTATTAAAAATATATATGTGACTTATTACAGTCTACTGGTGTCAACATTTCATTATTACTTTGAGTCAAGTGTAGAAACCTTCCTTCTGTTTAGTTCCCTTTACCCTCCCCACTTCAGAACAGCATTGTCTTTGGTATATGACGGTGTTATTTGTTTCAATCACTGAATATGATTTACAAAATTCACGAGGATAGTCTAGTGTATGTACCCACATTTGTTTTTCTTTTCTTTTTTTTTTTGAGATGGTGATTTGCTCTTTTACCTGGGCTGGAGTGCAGTGGTGTGAACATAGCTCACTGATGCTTCAAACTTCTGGGCTCGAGCGATGCTCTTGCCTCAGCCTCTCAAGTAGCTGGGATTACAGGTGTGAGCTTGTACTCATATTTCTGTTCATTACAATGCTTTTTCTTTTTCCTTATGCTCAAAATTGATTATTTTATCATTTTCTTTCTGTTTGAAGAAAATCTTTAGCTATTCTTGAAGAGCAGGTGTGCTAGCCACAAATTCTTTCCATTTTCTTTTATCTGAGAATGTTTTTATTTTCACTTCATTCCTGAAGGATAGTTTTGCTGAATATAAAATTTAATATTGACAACTATTTTGTTTCAGCACTTGAAAAATGTGTCAAGCCTTCTGGCCAGCATGGTTGCAGATAAGAAATAAACTGTCATTCAAATTGGTACTCCCCAGTTGGTAACATACTGTTGTTCTCTGGTTTCTTTTGAGATTTTTTGCTGTGTTTCTCAGAAATTTAATATGCCTTGGCATGGATTTCAGTTTGTCCTATTTTTGGTTTCTCAGTGTATTAGTCTGTCCTTGCATTGCTATAAAGGAACACCTGAGACTGGGTAATTTATAAAGAAAAGAGGTTTAATTGGCTCAAGGTTCTGTAGGCTTTACAGGAAGCATGGTGCTGGCATTGGCTTGGCTTCTGGTAAAATCTCAGGGAGCTTTCAATCATGGCAGAAGGCAAAGGGGGAATAAGCACTTCACATGATGAGAGCAGGAACAAGCAAGAGAGATGGGGAGGGTGCTACACACTTTTTCCGAGCTTTCCAAACCCTTCCAACCTCTGTTTGTTGCCCAGTTCCAAAGCTTCTTCCACATTTTTAGAAATCATTATAGAGATGACCCAGTCCTGGTACCAATTTTCTGTATTAGGCCACTGTTGCATTACTATAATGGAATACCTAAGTCTGAGTAATTTATAAAGAAAAGAGGTTTAATTGGCTCAAGGTTCTGCAGGCTTTACAGGAAACATGGTGCTGGCATCTGCGCAGCTTCTGGTCAAACCTCATGGAGCTTTCAATGAATGCAGAAGGCAAGGGGGCAACAGGCACGTCACATGATGAAAGGAGGAGCAAGTGAGAGAGACTGTGGAGAGAGGTGCCACACACTTTTTAATAACCAGATCTTGCAAGAACTCACTCACTATTGTGAAGACAGCATCAAGTCATGAGGGATCCACCCCCATGATCCAAACACCGCCCAACAGGCCCCACCTCCAGCATTGAGGATTACAATTCAACATGAGATTTGGGTGGGAACAAATATCCAAACCTATCACTCAGGTTCTTAAATATATAGGAATTTAAAAAATTTTTTTATTTTGTTTTTATTTATTTTTATCAAATTTGGGAGACAAATCACTATTTCTTTTCTTACTTTTTTTTTTTTCTCTGTCACCCAGGCTGGAGTACAGTGGCACAGTCTCCAGTTACTGCAGCCTTGACCTTCGAGGATCAAGCAATCCTCCTGCCTCAGCCTCCCAAGTAGCTGGGACTGCAGGCATGCACCACCACGGCTGGCTAATTTTTATGCTTTTTTTGTAGAGATGGGGTTTCACCATGTTGCCCAGGCTGGTCTCAAACTCCCGGGTACAACTGTCCACATGCCTTGGCCTCCCAAAGTGCTGGGATTACAGGTGTGAGCCACTGTGCCCAGCCAAACCACTCTTTCTTAAAATACTCTTTTAGTCCACTCTTTTTTCTGTTAAACCAAAAATATAATAAATACCCCCAATAACCCAATATTGGGTTTTATGTTATTCTTCCAAATTTCCCTGAGATTATGTTTAGTTTTTATTTGGGGGGGGGGCTCTATTTTCTCTGTGTTGTTCAGATTGGGTAGATAAGATTAATCTGTCCTTAAGTTTATTGATTGTATCTCTGTCACCTCCATCTCTCCATCCTACTATTGAGATTTTCAGCAAGTTTTTACTTCTATATTTTCTATGTCATTCTCTTTTTATACCTTCTGTTTCTTTTCTGTGACTTTACATTGTTTCATTTGTTTCAACAGAATTTGTTATTGCTTTTTGAAACGTTGTTAGGATGGCAGCTTAAAATCTTTGTGGGTTAATTCCAATGTCTGATTCATCTTGAATGGTGTTAGTTTATTGTCTTTTTTCATTCTAGCTGTGATTTTTCTGGTTCTTAGTATTGGATGATTTTTTTTTTGAATTGTAGCCAAAAATTTTGGCTATTATTTTGGGAGACTCTGGATTCTATTTAAACACTTTATTTTAGCAGCCAGTCACCTAGTTTAGGTTTAGCATGCAGATCCTTGCCTACTTTTATAGGTTGTGGTTCCAATTACAATTGAATTTTCAAGGCTCTCATTGTACTATTTTCATCTGCTTGATTTATCTCATGCCAGCGATGGTGCTACATGAAGGGGCAGAAAAAGTTTCCCTGGATCAGATTGTCTGGTGCCTCTACATAGAAGAAAGAAGTATCTGGCCCACAGAGGAGAAGCTTCCTGGGTCAGGCAGCTTGATGTGGCAGGATTCTCTTTCCTGGTGCCAATCAGAAAACTTGGTTTTCTAAGTAAATGGCATAAACCTCGAATAAAGTGTTTTACACAAGAGTCTGACTTGAGTTACTCAAGCCAGAAACCTAGGAATGATGTATGATTCTTCCCTCTGTCAACCAGAAGTGAATTTACCAAGAATTAATGAAGCTTTGGTTTCAATGCCCATCACTTGCAGGACCCTGGAACCTGCATGAATTCACATGGTCACATGTTTTTGTAAAATTTGCAAAAGTAGCATATTTTAAGTGCAATTAGTTAAGACTATGCCTCTTTTTTTCTATGATTTACCCTCCGTTACTTTCTCCTCTGGTCATTGCCCCAGGCACTTTCAAGATCTAGCTAAGAGGCAGTTGTGCCAGGGATAATGTTAGTTCAGGTTTAATGGGATAAACTTATGTTGTCCACAGACACTCCTGTATGAAATTATTGCTATTGATTCTTCTATAGAGTAGCTTCTGGGAAAGTTCCTAGCCACCCACTATGCTGACTCATCTAGATTTGTGACACAGAATTTCAGGGCCTTTGGTTGTCTTGCAATATGAGCATGACCAATCTTACTCAGTATGATAGAGAGAGGAAAAATAAAACTTGAAATTTAAGGAGCCAGAAGTTAGTATGTGGAAAAGTCTTCCAATCATCAGACATGTAATATGTAGCATTTATTTAGCTAAATAGCAGAGCATTTATTTAGCTCAATATTGGAGCATCGGAAACATTATGGTACCTAGGCAAAATAAAAGTTCTCTTGCCAAAAATATACTCAATCATGTAACATATATATCATTATAAATAATCCATGCTTTCTTAGATTAAAATTGTACAGAATAGAATTGATCAAAATTTCCATCCTTGTGGACGGAAACCACAAGGTTAAAGCTATACTACAAATAGTATATCTATTTGCGACGTCACGTGTTTTGTTTCCCAATTCTCAATAATAAAAAAATAAATTTTGATCAACCCTGCTAAAACAAAGACTGAATTATCTTTCTATTCTTCATTTAGAAGACAATCTTATAAAATCATTGTCATATAAAAGGCGATATCAAAGAATTTACTGCCAAAATATTTAAAGCAGTTGATTGATTAAAAATAGTATGTCATTTTTTAAAATGTGGTAATGTTTATAGTATTTGGCAGCTCTTTAAAATTTGTCATTTGTTGTGGTTTGTTTTCTCATTCTAAAGAAATACTTTTGTATCTAATTTGATGTGTGTAATTTTGTATTTTTCCTTAAAAATTATCTCACAAAACCTGGATCCAATCCTACTTTCTTCCCACTTTTAAACCCACATCCAATCTATCTGAAAATCCTGTTGTCACCTTAAAATATATATCAAATCTTTTTACCTGTCTTCATTTCTACTGCCACCGTTATAGTAACTAATCTTACCTCTTACCTGAACAACGGCAGTAGAACAAAAACGTCTTAACTTAGTATAACCAAAACTACTGCTTTTTATATGTGTTTTCAATACTTTACTGTCTCACTTTAAAAGATTAAAGACTTTTTTAGGCCCGGCATGGTGGCTCACACCTGTAATCCCAGCACTTTGGGAGGCCGAGGTGGGTGGATCACGAGGTCAGCAGATGGAGACCATCCTTGCTAACACGGTGAAACCCCGTCTCTACTAAAAAATACAAAAAATTAGCGGGGCATGGTGGCGGGCCCCTGTAGTCCCAGCTACTCGGGAGGCTGAGGCAGGAGAATGGCGTGAACCTGGGGGCTGGAGCTTGCAGTGAGCTGAGATCGCGCCACTGCACTCCAGCCTGGGTGACAGAGCAAGACTCTGTCTCAAAAAAAGAAGAAAAAAAAGACTTTTTAAAATCCTCATATTTTTTTTTCTGATATGTTTTTCTTATAATTTTTTACATTATATTTTTTGCCAACATAGTATCCTTTTGTTTCTTCAGATAAATAACCAGTTATGCTAACATCTTGTAAGAGAAAAATAAATTTCTTCTGCTAAATTAAAGTGGCAGCTTTATTAGTTACTAAATGCATTTTAGCTTTTACTGTATACAAATTATCTATTTGTCTATTTTTGTGCTAGTATAAAGTGTTTTGATTACAGTAGATTCCTGGTGATTTTAATATCTAACAAAGTAAGTCCACGCTTATTTTTTTTTAAATGGAATGTTACTGCACATTCTTTTTCCATATGAATTTTAAAATTATTTGCCAGTTGGAAAAAAAAAAACATGTTGGGATTCTGATTGGAACTGCAATAAATTTATGCATTAATATGGGAAAAATTATCCTTCCACCTTTCTAGCCTTATTTTACACCTTTCAAAAAAATGTCATTTTCATCATTTAGATCCAACTTCTGTATTCTTCGATTTATTTTAAGTGATTTATCTTTTTTATTCTAATTATAAATGGGATATTTCCCCATTTCAATTTCTAATTGCATAATATTAATAGAGAGGGAAACTATTAATTTTGTATTTGGGCAGCCACATTTCCCAATTATCTTATTAATTTGAATGGATTTTTAGCAGAACATCTTGAATTTCCTAAGTACATAATCATACCAACTACAAATAAAGATAGTACTGTATTTTCATTGCTCATATTTAAACTGCTCCTTTAATTTTCTAGCTTTATCAATCTCCAAAATGTGTTGAAAAATAGTGATAATAGCAGAAATCCATCTCGTTACTGACAAAATTTAAAGCAGCTGCTGAATATAATATAGTTGTTGGGTTTAGGTAGAGGACTTTTAAAAATCTTGTTTAGGCAATGCTATGAACTGAATTCTGTCCTCCCAAACTGCATTACGTTGAAGCTCTAATGCCTATGTGATTGTATTGAAGAAAGATTTTTTAAGGAAATGATTAAGGTTAAATGAGGTCATAAGGATGGAGCTTTGTCTGATAGAGCTGGTATCCTTATAAGAAGAGGAAGAGATCCCAGAAGAGGAACTGTTGTAAGAAGAGGAAAAAATACCAGCTTTCTCTGTCTCCTCTATGTGAGGACACAGTAAGAAGGTGGCCATCTGCCAGCCAGAAAGAGCATCCTCACCAGAATGTGACCATGCTAGCCTCCTGATCTCAGACGTCCAACTTCCAGGATTATGAGAAAATAAACGTCTATGGTTTAAGCCACCAAATCTATGGTATTTTTTATGGCAGCTTGAGCTGACTGACACAGGCAGTTTCCCTTTCCGGGCTGCCCCAGCTGAGAATTTACTGGTAAATGCAATAATATAAAGGCATAAATTATGACACAGTTATGACATTGTTTTCTAGCCTAGCATTTCTTAACTGAGGTGATTTTGTCCCTCAGGGACAGTTAGCAATGTCTAGAGACATTTTTGGTTGTCACAACTGAACGGCAGTGGTCGGGGGAGCCTATTGAGAGTGGGGAAGGTGTGTGCATCTAGTGGATAAAGGCCAGGGATGCTGCTAAATATCCTGCAATGGATAAACACTCCTCACAACAAAGTATCAGGCCCAAAATGTCAATAGTGCCCAGATTGAGAAACTCTGGCTGGTCAAGCCCCTGAAAACCCCCTTCTGCTAGAGGAACGAAAAGGGAAGAGGCTGTTCCTAAACTACCTGGGAAATGCCCCCAGCCCCTGGGCTAAGGAGCTGTGCATGGCCAAGCCAGGAAGAGTAAAGCACTGGCTCTCAGAGCATCAGCTTTGCGTGAGTATAGCCGGCTCTGCTGGGTCTTGAAGTAAAAGTCAAGAGTAGATTTTGGCATTGGACTGCATTCAAATTGTACATGTCAGGTACAACACAGCCTGGACAGTTAGAGAATCCAATTTTTTGTAGCAGCAGGTCAGCTTGTTCACATTACCTCCTTGTATGGCTTTCAAGATCCACCAGGGAGTTTTCTTTTATTCCTAATTTACTTAGGTGTGTTTTTTTTTTTTTTTTGAGTGGCTAGTGAATTTTATCAAATACATCTATGGCAATCATTAACAAAATTACATTTTTTTCCCTATAATGTTTGGTACATTGGATTATCTTGATAGATACCTTCCTTTCAAAAAGTACAAAGATTGTTTTTGTTATCTTTGACAGTTTTTAAAATTAAGGCTATTCTAACTTTATTCAGGTTTTCATGTTTCTCTACAGACTAGAATTGGTACATTAAAAATAATTATATATTCACTAATTGTCCTAAAGAATTCATCTCTAACACCATCTGTGCCTGGTGCTTTTTGAAAAATGATCAATCTTTAACCTTTGTGATTTGTTCTACAATTATCTTCTTGAATCCGTTTTGGTCATTTCTGTTTTTTAATAGCTTTTTCATTGGTCATGCCTCTTCTGATTTATACTCCAGTGGTGGTCAGAGAAATCTTTTTTAAAACTCAAGTTAAATCATGCCACTGCTCTGCTTAAAACTGAATAAATGAAATTTGACATGTTTACTATTTTTACAAAGCCCGTAATGTTGTGTCTTGCCCATTACACACTTGCTTGTACCACCCCTTCCTTTACAATTTCACTGTAGACACACTGATATACTGCCCATTCCTCAAATATAGGACCCTCTTTCTCCGGGGTGCTTTCTATTTGCGTTCCCTTTTGCCTGAAAAATTCTCCACCACCACCCCACACCACATTTCACATTGGTTGCTCATTTTCTTGCTTCAGAACTCAGTTTTTAAAGTTGCTACCTCAGAGGCATTCTCTGCCCATCCTATCTAAATAGGTTTCTCCCCACCCCAACACTCATCCTGTTACCTAAACTAGGCAAAGATGTTCTCTCTTCTGGCAGTCACAAAGGTGGGGTGTAGTTGTTAGCAACCACTGAAGTATGGCTTTTCCTCAAGGGGAAACTCAGAAAGATACTGGATTGTTCACTAAGAAAATTATCCACCCCCTTCACCTTACTTTGGTAAAAGCACCTAGTTTTAGAGCCCAGTGGTTATAACAGAACTCTAAATTAATTTTCTAAAGATAATTTATGTCACTAAGAACTTCTCAATTCCTTTTGATTCTCTAAAGACAAACATTTATATGCAACTGCATACAAATGCCAGGAATATTTTAGAATTGTAGCCATATAGAAATCAGCATGGATACAAGAACACTAATGTTAAGAAAAGGAGGAAGGGAGAAATTATATTTTTCATCAAGGTATCAACTATTTTTTTTAATTTAGTCTCTCCAAATGGCTTGCTGAGAAATACTATTTGGCAAGATATTTTTCAATCTGGCTTATGTTGCCTTTGTAATTTTACTATGCCCAGCATTTTAACATTTTTGAACATATTCCCAAAGATCTTTAATGATAGATGCATCTTTTAAAAACTCAGTCAATAAAGTACACATGTAGCAACAATGGACCACTAAAGGAATGCTGAAAATTGGATTAAGAAAATTCAGAGAATGAACAATGAAGAAATAAACCTAGCCATCATTACTAAGTGGGTAACGACAATCCCTTTGAAAAGATTTTACCAATTTTAATATGAAAGCATTTTTAAATGCAGCAGATGTGTATGTCTCTTTTCCCACTATTTAATATTTTCAAAAACAGAACCCATCCTGAGTGTCAGTTATAAAAGACAACATCAAGACCAAATAAGTAAGTGAATACAAGGTAGGCCAGTTCAGGAGTGATGTTTATGGACATGCATTATTATTATGGATAGCACTTGTTAGCATCTACCAACTAAACATTAATGATTTACGGTTTCTGGTTGTGAGTGATCAAGACTTTGACTCTAGATTCCTTTTACTGTCACCTCAGATCTGTTAATACTTTTGCTTTTAAAATAATGAAATTAGCTTCTCAGTGAACTTCAAAAGAGGAAGAGCTATTCTGCAGCAGATGCTCTCCTGCTAACTCAGAATCATTCATGGGAATTGTCAATTTGTTCTTCCAAAAATATCAAGTCAGATGAGAAGAAAGCAAATGTTTTTGCTATCAAGATATAGACATTTGGTCAGAGCAATAAAATAGGCTCAAATGCCGAAAAATAATAAAGAAAATGTGGAATGAGTAACTTCCAAAGTTATGGAAATAATTTGACTGTGTCTTACTACATGATAAAAATTGACAGGATTCCTTAAGTACCCACAGATGGAGGTACTATACTAACAACTCATTAGAGCAGAGTCATGATTAGAGTCCTTATTATAATCATGGTGTAGCCAGGAATTTTGTCTGTTTCAAAACAACTATATATGCATGTAAAATGTGTATACATGTGCAGTTAATTTTCTGATGATGATGATGATTAGTTTGCTTTAAGCCAATGCAGAGTCTCTTATAGCAAATGTTACATACCTAAAGAAGGGCTGAATAGGGCTTTAGGTGTAATCCATGAATAAAACTGCTTCTAATTTGTTCATGGTCAACGAGCCTATAGGTAAAGGGATAAAACCCACATTTTAAGCTTAATTAACATAATATATCAAATAGACATTCACAATTTTATTCTACCACAAATATCAATCCTCATTTTCTTTGGCTAAAAATGTGAATTAGTAAAATTTCAGAATGTATGGATAAAAACCACACAAAATACAGACTTAATTTTTCTTTAGATGCAACTTAATCCGCTAGAAAAGCATTATGATAAAATGGCTTAGATAGGATTGAAGAAGCTAGAAAGAAAAAATAAAAAAGTAATATTTCTGTAGTCTAATGCAGTGTGGTAAAATGGTGTGGACTTTTTGATCGGCAGACTGGGGTTTGAATCATGCTTCCTTACCTGTGTGACACTGAGTAAATTTCTTAATCAATCTAAGATTCAATTCCCTACTTTGTAAAAGTAGAATAATGAAACCTCACAGGGATGTGGTGAGAGTTAAATGAAGTAATGAATACAGAATGCTGGTGCAGTGTGGGAACATAGCAGACATTCAGGAAATGACATGTATTATTGAGTGACTTCTGCATGCCAGGTTTTTAGTTATCTCATTTTAAACCTTAGAAATTTGGTTCTCTTACTTTGCTGTATATTGGAGTCACCTAAAGAGACAAAAGTCATTCATGTCTAGTTCTTATGCCCAGACTCTGAATTGTGACCTGAACTTTGGGGTTCTTAAATAGCTCTCCAGGTGATTCTAATATGCAGCAAAGTTTAGGAACCACTGCCTTACAGCAATGCAGTGAGTTATGTATTAGCATACCCATTCCAGAGTTAAGAACACTGGACATGGATTTACTTAAGATCATAGGGTTAATGACAGAGATGGGGAGAATGGTCTTGATGTATCATTTGACAATAATAGTAGGTCACAAAATTTTTTTTTTAAGTTACAAAGTAGCATGAAGAATTCAATGCTAATTTTTATTTTCAAAGTTAATTATATGTATAAAAGACTTTAAATATGTTTACCAAATACATTTATCAAATAAATACACATACACACACATATATATATGTTTTGGGGGTAGAATTAGTATTAAGTTTTGTTTTAGTTTCTGCACTGTGATGATGTTTCTAAATGTTCAGCAAAAAAATGTTACTTTTTTAATAACAGAAAAGAGTGTATGTGTTATTTCTTTTAAAAATCAGAGAGGCCGGGTGCGGTGGCTCACGCTTGTAATCCCAGCACTCTGGGAGGCCCAGGCGGGCGGATCACGAGGTCAGGAGATCGAGACCACGGTGAAACCCCGTCTCTACTAAAAATACAAAAAAAAATATTAGCCGGGCGTGGTGGCGGGCGCCTGTAGTCCCAGCTACTCGGAGAGGCTGAGGCAGGAGAATGGCGTGAATCCCCGGGCGCAGAGCCTGCAGTGAGCCGAGATTGCGCCACTGCACTCCAGCCTGGGCGACAGAGCGAGACTCTGTCTCAAAAAAAAAAAAATAAAAGAAAAAAGAAAAAAAAAAATCAGAAAGCTGGAGAATAAAAAGGTTTATAAGTTCAAGAACGAACATCTTTAATTTAAAGGACCTGGAGAACATTCATTTGACAATATTCAAAAGGCAGAAGGATACATGACTCTGAAGCCTGGAATAGAAGTGTGGGCTGGATATGTAAGCTTCGTTTTGGAAGCACCTGTTATAGAGATTTAAAATTACTACAGGCCTTCCATCAATTGTAAGGTATCAAAGAGTTCTAAGACTTTCTTACTGATTTGGCATTAGGACTTGTATCCTTTTCTTTTTATTTCTTCTGCCAGCATCTTAGTGTAGTCCTGATTAGCTCATGACTACAACATTTCTGGAGCCTTTTAATTAGTTTCCTTTGTTTCAGTCTATCTTTATTTCAATCTATTCTGTATACCTCTTCAGTAATACTTATAAAGCTCCACTAAACCTTCTGCTTAAAAAGCAATAGCTTCTCATTATCTACTAAATCAAAGTTCAAATTTCTTAGGCAACCATTCAAGACTTTTCATGATCTGGCCCCTTCCTGTTGGTCTACCTTTTTCACCTGATCCTCCGGTCGAACATGATTATTTGCTCAAATACACCATTTATTTGTCTGCTTCAGTCCCTTTACACACATGCCTCTCCATGTGCTTTAAATATTACCCTATATCTGTACCTTTTCAAATTCTGACCATTCTCTGAAGGTCAGCCCAAATGCTAGGTTCTTCATAAAAGTCTCCTTTATGATGCTCACTGGAAGTCATCACAGCTCCAGGCAATTTTTTCACTCACGTGTGGCACTCACATGACATTTATTCCCTACCTGGAATGTGGCTTACCATTTACAAGTCACTTAACCATAGAAACTTATTTAATTCTCACTAAAAAAAAATTACCGTATAGGTAGATAAATGCATTTTTTAATTGAGAGAATGTGTGGTCTGAGATCATACAGTTAGTAAGTGGGATAGTCCAGATGTAACTCCATTCTTTTCAAGAAAGGAACAGAAATCCTAAGAAGGTGATCGTTTGTATTCTTTGAAATTGTGCTAAAATACACATAACATAAAATTTAACATCTTCACCATTTTAAGTGTACAGTACAGTGGCATTAATACACTCAAATTGTTGTGCAACCATCACCACCATCCATTTTCAGAACTTTTTTCATCTTGCAAAATTGAAAGTCTGTACCAATTAAAAAATAATTCCCTATTTCCACCTTCCTCTAGCTACTGACAACCACCATTCTACCTTCTGTTTCTATGAATTTGACTACTCTAGTTATCTCATACAAGTGGAATCACACAATATTTATCCTTTCATGACTGGCTTATTTCACTTAGCGTAGTATCTTCAAGGTTTATCCATGTTGTAGCATGTGTCAGAATTTCCTTCCTTTTTGAGGCTGGGTAGAATTCTAATATATATATATATATATATTCATTCATCTGTCAGTGGACCCTTGGGTTGCTCTCACATTTTAGCTACTGTAAATAATGCTATTATAAACATGGGTGTACAAATATCTGCTCAAGTTCTTGCTTTTAATTCTTTTGCATATATAGCCAGAAGTGGAATTGCTGGATCCTATGGTAATTCTATTTTTAATTTTTTGAGGAATTGCCAAACTGTTTCCATACTGGCTAGGCTGCACCATTTTATATTCCCACTAGCAGTGCACAAGGGTGGCAATTTCTCCATCCTTGCCAACACACCTTCTGTTTTGTTTGTTTGTTTGTTTGACAGTAGCCAACCTAAGGGGTGTAAAGTGGATGTTTTGCATTTTAAGGATTTAAAATAGGAGTTACAAACTCAAATATTCATAGAGGCCAAGGAGGTAACTGTAAACAAGTGAGACAAGCCCCATTAAGACGATCTGTGGCACTGGAAACTCAGTCTCAGGGTCTAGCAGGTAACAGGAATTGGCTGATACAATGGCCATTTGTAGAGCCCATGGAGTTATTACTCGGCTGTACCAGATTAGGGCTCTGGCAGATCTTCATAAAGATCTTTCATGCATTACATGACATCTTCTGATTTTTAAGGATTAAGTAATGGATTTGAATTTAGAGCCCACTGCAAGCCAATATTCTTTAGTCAACTAGATTTAGAAGAAAGGATGTGAATATAGGACTGTGGGTATAAATAGAAGCCTTCTCACATTTGCAGTGAGAATCTTACTCCTGGGCAAGACAGCAGAAATTCTGTGGTGGAACAGGTGCTGAAACCTAGCACCTGGAATATGGCTGATATGACAAATGAGAGCTGACGACTAAGAGCTCCAATCATTTGGGCTTCTGCTAAGCAGGATATAGAGGAGAGGCGTCATGCTGGGGGTTTCCCCTTTCTCAAACACTGATGACCATAACTTCATCCAGCTTCTATGCTTTAGATACTACTACTCGTTAAGGGTGCTAGGACCATTCTGCTGCAATTGTCCCTCTTCACAAGTCAGCATTGGGAGACATCACCAAGGCAAATGCTCTCTCAAGATACAGAGAAGCATATGAGACCACTAGAAATACATCAAGAAGAAGGTTGAGCTATGTGTGTTTATATGGGGCCCATGAGAATGTTCTCCAGTATTTGCTTTTGGGGATGAACTACATCCTGTTAGTTACATCCAGAACTGTGCAGAGCAGAGATAGGCAACCTTTTTCTGTAAAGGGCCAGATGGTAAATATCTCAGGCTCTGTGTTTCACTTATAGTCTATGTCACATATTCTTTGTTTTATTTTGTTTTTTATAACCTTTTAAAAATATAAAAATCTTTTTTAGCTCTTGAGCCATATAAAAGCAGGCCATGGGCCAACTCATGGCCTGTAGTTTGCCAGCCCAATATAGAGAAAAATCCCAGTAACATTGTGTATACCTCGCCTTTCCAATAGATTATTAAGAGCTATTCAGGAAATTAATGACTTTTTGCATCCACTGTGGTTTCTCGCATGTTGCCTTATGAATACATGGGAATGACAAATACTGGTAAGTAAATGGATTCACAACTAAGAAGGGAGTTTTCAAATATTTTAAGCCAGGAGGTGATATCCTGGATCAGTTCTAGGATATAACCTTCTTACAGTTTTCTTTAAACAGCAACTCAGTGTCAGCAACTCATCAGAGATAGAAGGACTCACCATTTGTGGCCTGACAGGATGAAGAGATATTAGAAAGGCAGATGGATGCCTTTCTGGATGAGAGGCAAAAGGCAACAGGAGCTGTTTTCTTTTTTTCTGTGTAAAGAAGCCAGAGTAGTTTTGTTAAGAATAGGTGAGAAGAAATGGTAATAACACTTACATTTCATGGAAAGAACGAAGATTATAAATATTAAAACCCTGTAATAACACCACAGATTTGAGATTTAATTTAATTTAATTTATTTATTTGAGACAGGATCTCACTTTGTCGCCCAGGTGGGAGTGCAGTGGCACGATCTCAGCTCACTGCAACCTTTGCCTCCCGGGATTAAGTGATTTTCGTGCCTCAGCCTCCCGAGTAGAGACTGTATTTTAAAATCCCAAATTCCAGGTGCAACCACTGGGCAATGTTGACTTAAATAAGAATAGAGTATATTGACAGCGAACACATAATATTGTCCTTACTTCCTTTGTGAAATGTCTACTTTAAAGAAGAATTTTATAATATTCTTAGGTTTCCAATATTAAACGTAGAGCTCCAGTAAGGATTTGAGGGCAGAATTTTATCTATGGGTTGGAAAAATTATGTTCACTTAATAAACTTTTTTTATTTGGCCTTATGCTTGCAGCGCCCACGCCACTCCCTGGGCACAATGTAATGGAGATAAGTTAACATTTCCAAGTCTCTAGGATACCAGTGTTTATACTGTCCTGATCAGGGTTTACTATGTGTTAGCAGAGTAGACAGCTCTGAGTGTGATATGAGGGGCCCCAAGTGATTGTCTAATCTAAAAATATTTCATTATTAGCACTCAAGTATGGTAATGGGACTATAAAAGAAATTATTCCTATGGGTTAAAGCACACAAGCTACCAGAGTATCCTGTTAAACTGTAACACCTGGAGAGAAATAATGGCATGTGAATTAACCCATTATCGGCCATTAAGAACCCAAGAGGGATCCATTTTTCAGGTTACTAACCATCCATTGGTCAGCAGAGGAGAACGCCCTCAAAGCAAAAGATTTGACAGGAGAAGAGTTATGGTGACCCAGCACGTACAGGGTCTGTAGGCCTGGATGGGGCTGAAATGGGAACTGTGGAAAGTGAAGGGAGGTATGAGTGAGGAAGGATGAAAAAATATGCTGAAAGAAATAAAGGCATACAAAATACACATGTACTTCCTTCTTAAAGCTGACAAGACTCAACCCTGGTGTCACTAATTGAGTCTCCTCAGGTATAGAATTCAATAAAGAGACCAACAACTTCAGAAATAGAAGTAAGTAGTTTCTCAATAGATCCTTAAGAGTTGTAAGTAGTATTGTAAGTATTGCACTATTCTAGATGTTATTAAGAGATGAGAGGGGAAAGCTAATATGACTTCAGTATATACTATGCACTCACCCATTATTTAGTTATCCCATTCAATCCTTACAACTACCCTGTAAAAGAGGCAGTAATTCTTATTACATATGTGAAAATTTAGAGTGAAATAGCCCATGTGACTTATAAAAAGTTACTTGGCATAAAGTTTAGAGCTTAATAATTCTTGTTATTAAGCGCTGTGCTGGAAGATTTACATGCATCTCTTATTTAATATCAAAGCAGTCCATTAAGTAGATAGTAGTAGTATCTTTATTTTATAGCTAAGTAATCAAATGCTTAGTCAGGTTAATTACTTTGTTTAAAATAAGTGAGGATGCTGCGATTGAAACACACACTGACCGTTCCCAACCCTTAATTGCAGGAGTACGTTGCTTTCCAGGTGAGAAGTCCCTGGCTTCTGTCCTTCAAGCAGTGCTTCCCATCTTACTATTCCACAAGACATTTTTATATAAAATATGTTATATAATATAACCCATATTGTGGAGCAAAAATATAACAAATTCTCTTAGATTGGAAAAAAAATTCCTCATCCTTTTCCTCTCTCCCCCCACTCCTCTTCCTTCTTCAATGATCTAAACTTCCTTTCGGGTATGGGCCCCCATTTCCAGCTATAGGCAGATACAAAGGGCTGGAAGGGAGATACCTAAGCATGCCATTTAGAAGGATCTCAGACCATTTCAGGTGTGTATCCATTTAAGCAAATTTCACATTCCTGTCATCAGGTCTGTTTCCCTCCTCTCTTCCTATTTCCAGGGATAAAGTCTACATTGAAAAGGGAAGCAATTGTGTCCTTGTGAGGGCGAGACAGGGCTTCAGGAGCCCACGTGGATATTTTGCCTGCCTTGTCTTTCAAGATGTCTGATTGATTTCTGTGAGGACGTTTGTCTGATTTGACAACAAGGTCCCAGACTGGCATCTCCTTTTTTTTTTTGAGATGGAGTCTTGCTCTGTTGCCCAGGTTGGAGTGCAGTGGTGCAATCTCGGCTCACTGTAACCTCTGCCTCCCAGGTTCAAGCGATTCTACTGCCTCAGCCTCCCAAGTAGCTGGGACTACAGTTGTGCGCCACCACGACCAGTTAATTTTTGTAGTTTTAGTAGAGACGAGGTTTTGCCATGTTGGCCTGGCTGGTCTTGAACTCCTGACCTCAGGTGATCCACCCGTCTCAGCCTCCCAAAGTGCTGGGATTACAGGTGTGAGCCACCGTACCCGGCCTTTATGTGGGTTCTTAAGTACTACTGTACATTTAGAAACCCCTGCAAATCCAACATTGGCTCCAGTGAAAATGTGAAGCAAACTTATGATGCTACTGCACCATTACTAACTGCCAGGAAGGCTTAGGGAAAGCACTTCATGTCACATGCTGTGTCTCTTGAAAAAGGCATATTTACCCTAATCAGTTGAAAACTTCTGTCAATATAAAATTCAAACTCAAAAGTAATAGCAATTACCTAAATCTGGAAGCAATCAAGATGTCTTTCAATAGGTAAATAAACAAAGCTGTAGTACATCCATACAATGAAATATTATTAATCATTAAAAAGAAATGTGCTATTGAGCCATGAAAAAAACATAAAGAAAGCTTAAATGCATATTGCTAAGTGAACGGAGACAACCGGAGAAGGTAACATGCTACAACTATATGACAACTATATGACATTCTGGAAAAGGAAAAAACTACGGAGACAGTGAAAAGATCAGTGGTTGGCAGGTTTTGGGAAAACGAACGCAGGGGTTTATAATGGTGGAACAATCATACACCGCATAATGTTTTCATCAATGACAGACCACATATAGCACCAAGGTGGTCCCATAATATTATAACGGAGCTGAAAAATTTCTATTGCCTAGTGACATCACAGCCATCCCAATGTTGTGGCACAACACATGACTCACATGTTTGTAGTGATGTGTTTGCAGGGATGCTGGTGTAAACACACCTACTACACTGCCAGTTGTGTAACGGTATAGCACATACAATTATGTATAGTACAAAATACACAATAATGATAATTATTATATTACTGATTTATGTATTTACGATACTATACTTTTTATTGCTTTTTTAGAGTGTACTCCTATTTACATATTTTTTAAAAGTTAACTGTAAAATGGCCTCAGGCAGGTTCTTCAGGCGATATCCCAGAAAAAGGCATTGTTATTACAGGAGATGACAGCTTCATGTGTGTTATTTCCTCCAAAGATCTTCCAGTGGGATAAGCTATGGAGGTGGAGGACAATTATATTAGTGATCCTGACCCTGTGTAGGCCTAGAGTAATGTTTGTGTTTGTGTTTTATTTTCATTTTTTACAAAAATGTTTAAAAAGTTAAAATAATTAAACATTACAAAAGTAGAAAAAGCTTGTAGAATAAGAATATAAAGATTTTGTATGGCTGTACAATGTATGTGTGTTTTAAGCTAAGTGTTATTATAAAAGAGCCAAAAAGTTTTTTAAAAATTACAAGGGTTTTGTTTTGTGTTGTTTTGTGAGACAGGGTCTCACTCTGTCACCCAGGCTGGAGTGCAGTGGAGTGATCATGGCTCCCTGCACCCTCGACCTTCCCAGGCTCAAGTGATCTTCCTGCCTCAGCCTCCCGAGTAGGTGGGATTACAGGTGCCTGCCACCACACGTGGCTAATTTTTGTAATTTTTGTAGAGACCAGGTGAGACCAGGTCTCGCCATGTTGCCCAGGCTGGTCTCGAACTCCTGGGCTCAAGTGATCCTCGTGGTTCAGCCTCCCAAAGTGCTGGAATTATAGGTATGAGTTACTGCACTCAACCAAAAGGTTTATAAACTAAAAGAATCACAGTAAGCTAATTTATTATTGAAGAAAAAATTAAATAAATTTAATGTAGCCTAAGTGTACAGGGTTGATAAAGTCTACAGTAGTGTACAGTAATATCCTAGACTTCCATATTCACTTATACTCTCTCACTGACTCACCCAGAGCAACTTCCAGTTCTGCACATTCTATTATTCTATTCATGGTGTGTGCCTTATTCAGGTGCACCATTTTTACCTTTTATACCATATTTTTGCTGTACCTTTTCTATGTTTAGATATGTTTAGAAACAGAAATACTTACCCTGTGTTGTAATTGCCTATGGTATTCAGTACAGTAACCTGCTGTACAGGTTTATAGCCTAGGAGCAATAGGCTATATAATATACCAGGTGTGCAGTAGGTTATATCAACTGGGTTTGTGTAAAGTGCTCTCTATGATGTTCACACAACTTGGAAATCTCCAAATGATGCATTTCTCAGAAAGTATTGACTCTTGACTGTACTCTGTATGATAATGTAATTATGGATACATGTTACAAAACACTTGTCAAAATCCATAGAATGTACAAAACAAAGAATGAACCTTAACGTAAACGATGGCTTCAGTTAATAATACTGTATCAATATTGGCTCATCAATTATAACAAATGTGCCACACTAATGCACAATATTAATAGTAGGGAAAGCTGGATTCCTGGGCAAGATGGCCAAATAGGAACAGCTCCGGTCTTCACCTCCCAGTGAGATCAATGCAGAAGGCAGGTGATTTCTGCATTTCTGGCTGAGGTACCCGGCTCATCCCACTGGGGCTGGTTAGACATGGGTACAGCCCACCGAGGGCGAGCTGAAGCAGGGTGGGATGTCGCCTCACCTGGGTAGCACAAGGGGTTGCAGAACTCCCTCCCCTAGCTAAGGGAAGCTGTGAAAGACTGTGCCATGAGGAACGGTGCCTTCTGACCCAGATACTACGCTTTTCCCACGGTCTTCACAACCAACAGACCAGGAGATTCCCTCGGTGGCTACAACACCAGGGCCCTGGGTTTCAAGCACAAAACCGGGCGGCCATTTGGGCAGACACTGAGCTAGCTGCAGGAGTTTTTTTTTCATACCCCAGTGGTGCTTGGAATGCCAGCAAGACAGATCCATTCATTCCCCTGGAAAGGGGGCTGAAGCCAGGGAGCCAAGTGATCCGATCCCACCCCCATGGAGCCCTTCAAGGTAAGATCCACTGGCTTGAAATTCTCGCTGCCAGCACAGCAGTCTGAAGTCAACCTGGGACGCTCAAGCTTGGTGTGGGGATGGGCGTCCGCCATTACTGAGGCTTGAGTAGGTGGTCTTCCCCTCATAGGGTAAACAAAACCACCTGGAAGTTTAGACTGGGCAGAACCCACCACAGCTCCCCAAAGCTGCTGTAGCCAGACTGCCTCTCTAGATTCCTCCTCTCTGGGCAGGGCATCTCTGAAAGAATTGCAGTAGCCCCAGTCAGGGGCTTATAGTTCAAACTCCCATCTCCCTGGGACAGAGCACGTGGGGGAAGGGGCAGCTGTGGGAGTAGCTTCAGCAGATTTAAACATTCCTGCCTGCTGGCTCTGAAGACAGCAGCAGATTTCCCAGCACAGCGCTCAAGCTCTACTAAGGGACAGACTGCCTCCTCAAGTGGTTCCCTGACCCCTGTGCCTCCTGACTGGGAGACACCTCCCAGCAGGGGTCTACAGACACCTTATACAGGAGAGCCCTGGCTGGCATCTTGTGGGTGCATCTCTGAAACAAAACTTCCAGAGGAAGGAACAGGCAACAATCTTTTCTATTCGGCAGCCTCTGCTGGTGATACCCAGGCAAACAGGGCCGGGAGTGGACCTACAGCAAAATCCAGCAGACATGCAGAAGAGGGGCCTGACTATTGGAAGGAAAACTAACAAACAGAAAGAAATAGCATCAATATCAACAAAAAGGACATCCACACAAAAACCCCATTGGAAGGTCACTAGCATCAAAGACCAAAGGTAGATAAACTCACAAAGATGAGGAAAAACCAGTGCAAAAAGCCTGAAAATTCCAAAAACCAGAATGCCTCTTCTCCTAGAAAGGATCACAACTCCTCGCCAGCAAGGGAACAAAACAGGATGGAGAATGAGTCTAATGAATTGACAGAAGTAGGCTTTAGAAGGTGGGTAATAACAAACTGCTCCAAGCTAAAGGAGCATGTTCTAACCCAATGTAAGGAAGCTAAGAACCTTGAAAAAAGGTTAGAGAAATTGCTAACTAGAATAACCAGTTTAGAAAAGAACATAAATGACCTGATGGAGCTGAAAAACACAGCACAAGAACTTTGTGAAGCGTACACAAGTATCAATAGCCAAATCGACCAAGCGGAAGAAGGGATATCAGAGATTGAAGGTCAGCTTAATAAAATAAAGCATGAAGACAAGATTTGAAAAAAGGAGTGAAAAGGAATGAACAAAGCCTCCAAGAAATATGGGACTATGTGAAAAGACTAAACCGGTGTTTGATTGGTGTACCTGAAAGTGACAGGGAGAATGAAACCAAGTTGGAAAACACTCTTCAAGATATTATCCAGGAGAAATTCCCCAACCTAGCAAGACAGGCCAACGTTCCCCAACCTAGCAAGATAGGCCAACATTCATATTCAGGAAAAAAAGAGAATACCACAAAGATACTCGTCAAGAAGAGCAACCCCAAGACACATAATCATCAGATTCACCAAGGTTGAAATGAAGGAAAAATTGTTAAGGGCAGCCAGAGACAAAGGGCAGGTTACCTACAAAGGAAAGCCCATCAGACTAACAGTGGATCTCTCTGAAGAAACCCTAAAAGCTAGAAGAGAGTGGGGGACAATATTCAACATTCTTAAAGAATTTTCAACCCAGAATTTCATATCCAGCCAAACTAAGCTTTATAAGCAAAAGATAAATAAAATCCTTTACAGACAAGCAAATGCTAAGGAATTTTGTCACCACCAGGCCTTCCTTACAAGAGATCCAAAAGGAAGCACAAAATATGGAAAGGAAAAACCAGTACTAGCCACTGAAAAAACAAACCAAAATGTAAAGAACATCAACACTATGAAGACACTGCATCAACTAATGGGCAAAATAACCAGCTAGCATCAAAATGACAGGATCAGATTCACACATAACAATATTACCCTTAAATGTAAATGGGCTAAATCTCGCAATTAAAAGACACAAGCTGGAAAATTGGATAAAGAGTCAAGACCATAGGTGTGTTGTATTCAGGAGACACATCTCATGTGCAAAGGCACACATATGCTCAAAATAAAGGGATGGAGGAATATTTACCAAGCAAATGGAAAGGAAAAAAAGAGCAGGGTTGCAATTCTAGTCTCTGATAAAACAGACTTTAAACCAACAAACATTAAAAAAGACAAAGAAGGGCATTACATAATGGTAAAGGGATCAATCCAAAAAGAAGAGCTACTCTCCTAAATATATATGCACCGATATAGGAGCACCCAAATTCATAAACCACAATCTTAGAGACCTACAAAGATACTTAGACTCCCACACAATAATAGTGGGAGACTTCAATACCCCACTGTCAATATTAGACAGATCAATGAGACAGAAAATTAACAAGGATATTCAGGATTTGAACTCAGCTCTGGACCAAGCGGACCTAATAGCTACAGAACTCTCCACTCCAAATCAACAGAATGTACATTCTTCTCAGCACTACATTGCACTTAGTCTAAAATCAGCCACATAATTGGAAGTAAAACACTCCACAGGAAAGGCAAAAGAATGGAAATCATAACAAACAGTTTCTCAGACCACAGTGCAATCAAATCAGAACTCAGGATTAAGAAACTCACTCAAAACTGCACAACTACATGGAAACTGAACAACCTGCTCCTGAATGACTCCTAGGTAAATAATGAAATTAAGTCAGAAATAAATAAGTTCTTTGAAACCAATGAGAACAAAGACACAACGTACCAGAATCTCTGGGACACAGCTAAAGCAGTGTTTAGAAGGAAATTTATGGCACTAAATGCCCACATGAGAAAGTGGGAAAGATCTAAAATAGACACTCTAACATCACAATTAAAAGAAAGAGAGAAGCAAGAGCAAACAAATTCAAAAGCTAGCAGAAGACAAGAAATAACGAATATCAGAGCAGAACTGAAGGAGGTAGGGACATGAAAAACCCTTAAAAAAATCAGTGAATCCAGGAGCTGGTTTTTTGAAACGATTAACAAAATAGACCACTAGCCAGACTAATAAAGAAGAAAAGAGAGAAGAATCAAATAGACGCAATAAAAAATGATAAAGGGGAGAACACCACTGATCCCACAGAAATACAAACTACCACCAGAGAATACTATAAACACCTCTACACAAATAAACTAGAAAATCTTGAAGAAATGGATAAATTGCTGGACACATACACCCTCCCAAGACTAAACCAGGAAGAAGTCGAATCCCTGAATAGATCAATAACAAGTTCTGAAATTTAGGCAGTAATTAATAGCCTACCAACCAAAAAAAGCCCCAAACCAGATGGCTTCACAACCGAATTCTACCAGAGGTACAAAGAGGAGAAGGAAACTCCTTCTGAAACTATTCCAAACATCAGAAATAGAGGGAATCCTCCCTAACTCATTTTATGAGGCCAGCATCATCCTGATACCAAAACCTGGCAGAGGCACAACAAAAAAAGAAAATTTCAGGCCAATATCCCTGATGAACATTGAAGAGAAAATCCTCAATAAAATGCTGGCAAACAAAATCCAGCAGCACATCAAAAGGCTTATCCATCACAATCAAGTCAGCTTCATCCATGGGTTGCAAGGCTGGCTCAACATACACAAATCAATAAACATAATCCATCACAGAAACAGAACCAACGACAAAAACCACATGATTATCTCAATAGATGCAGAAAAAGCCTTCAATAAAATTGAACAGCTCTTCATGCTAAAAACTCTCAATAAACTAGGCATTGATGGAACATATCTCAAAATAATAACAGCTATTTATGACAGATCCACAGCCAATATCATACTGAATAGGCAAAAGCTAGAAGCATTCTCTTTGAAAACTGGCACGAGAAAAAGATGCCCTCTCTCACCACTCCTATTCAACATAGTATTGGAAGTTCTGGCCGGGAAAATCAGTCAAGAGAAAATAAATAAAGGATATTCAGATAGGAAGAGAGGAAGTCGAATTGTCTCTGTTTGCAGACGACATAATTGTGTATTTAGAAAACCCCATCATTTCAACCCAAAATCTCCTTAAGCTGATAAGCAACTTCAGCAAAGTCTCAGGATACAAAATCAATGTGCAAAAATCACAAGCATTCCTATTATACACCAATAATAGCCAAATCATGAGTGAACTCTCATTCACAATTGCTACAAAGAGAATAAAATACTTAGGAATACAACTTACAAGGGATGTGAAGGACCACTTCAAGGAGAACTACAAACCACTGCTCAAGGAAATAAGAGAGGACACAAACTAATGGAAAAACACTCCATGCTCATGGATAGGAAGAATCAATATCGTGATAATGGCCATACTGGTAGATTCAATGCCATCTCCATCAAGCTACCATTGACTTTCTTCACATAATTAGAAAAAACTACTTTAAATTTCATATGGAACCAAAAAAGAGCCCCTATAGCCAATACAATCCTAAGCAAAAAGAACAAAGCTGGAGGCATCACACTACCTGACTTCAAATTATACTACAAGTCTACAGTAACCAAAACAGCATGGTACTTGTACCAAAACAGATACATAGACTAATGCAACAGAACAGAGGCCTCAGAAATAATGCCACACATCTACAGCCATCTGATCTTTGACAAATCTGATAAAAACAAGCAATGGGGAAATGATTCCTCATTTAATAAATGGTGTTGGGAAAACTGGCTAGCCATATGCAGAAAACTGAAACTGGGCCCCTTCCTTACGCCTTATACAAAAATTAACTCAAGATGGATTAAAGATTTAAACGTAAGACCTAAAATCATAAAAACCCTAGAAGAAAACCTAGGCAATACCATTCAGGACGCAGGCGTAGGAAAAGACCTCATGACTAAAATACCAAAAGTAATGGCAACAAAAGCCAAAATTGACAAATGAGATCTAATTAAACTAAAGAGCTTCTGCACAGCAAAATAAACTACCATCAGAGTGAACAGGCAACCTACAGAATAGGAGAAAATTTTTGCAATCTATTCATCTGACAAGGGGCTAATATCCAGAATCTACAAGGAACTTAAACAAATTTACAATAAAAAACAACCCCATCAAAAAGCGGGCAAAGGATATGAACAGACGCTTCTCAAAATAATATATTTATGCAGCCAACAAACATATGGAAAAAAAGCTCATCATCACTGGTCATTAGAGAAATGCAAATCAAAACCACAATGGGATACCATCTCACTCCAGTTAGAATGGCGATCATTAAAAAGTCAGGAAACAACAGATGCTGGAGAGGATGTGGAGAAATAGGAACATTTTTACACTGTTGGTGGGAGTCTAAATTAGTTCAACCATTGTGGAAGTCAGTGTGGTGATTCCTCAAGGATCTAGAACCAGAACTACCATTTGACCCAGCAATCCCATTGCTGGCTATATACCCAAAGGATTATAAATCATTCTACTATAAAGACACATGAACATGTATGTTTATTGCAGCACTATGCACAATAGCAAAGACTTGGAACCACCCCAAATGCCCATTAATGTTAGACTGGATAAAGAAAAGGTGGCACATATACACCATGGAATACTATGCAGCCATAAAAAAGAATGAGTTCATCTCTTTTACAGGGACATGGATGAAGCTGGAAACCATTATTCTCAGCAAACTAACACAGGAACAGAAAACCAAACACCGCATGTTCTCACTCATAAGTGGGAGTTGAACAATGAGTACACATGGACACAGGGAGGGCAACATCACACCGGAGTCTTTCAGTGGGTGAGGGGCTAGGGGAGGGATAGCATTAGGAGAAATATCTAGTGAAGATGATGGGTTGATGAGTGCAGCAAACCACCATGGCACATGTTTATCTATGTAACAAACCTACACCTTCTGCACATGTGTCCCAGAACTTAAAGTATATATATATATGAATATTCCCACCAAACTCTTTACACCTCTGGGTTTGATACTGGCTCTCAACTAGGGGATGCTGCTAAGGGATAGAGTGCTTGGTAACAGGGTGACTGTGTCACAGCAGCCAGCATAAATCCAATGACTGAAATAAAGAACCATCATTTACTAAAAAATAATAATAACAAAATAATAGGGAAAACTGGTGGGAGGAATGATGCAGAATGTGGGAACTCTCTGTACCTTCCACTCAATATTTCTATAGCAAAATGCTAAAAAAAAAAAACTATTAATTCTTTTTAAAAAGCATGAAACAGATTTTCATTGGGATTCCACTACTGTATTTTTCTCCCCACACTATCTTTCCAGGGTTTCAGGTTTAAAAGTGAGTCAAGACTTTGATCTCCATCCTTCCCCAAACCCCTCTCCAAAAGACTGAAGGGCTATCTTTTACTTCCCCTTACTGGCTTTTAGGAGCTTTACTTACATCACATCCTCCTCCTTCCTCAGGATATATTTGCCCCACCTCCAGTCTCTTCTAAGAGATGAAGATGTAAGACAACAGTGAAAGGAGCTATGCTGTCAATAAGAGGATTAGTGAATTACATTATTATTATACAAATCTTATTCCTAATTGTACAAGTAGAAAAATCTTTTTTTTTTTTTTTTGAGATGGAGTCTTGCTCTGTCGCCCAGGCTGGAGTGCAGTGGTGTGACCTTGGCTCACTGCAACCTTGCCTCCCAGGTTCAAGTGATTCTCCTGCCTCAGCCTCCTGAGTAACTGGGGTTCCAGGTGCACAACACCATGCCCGGCTAATTTTTGTATTTTTAGTAGAGACGGGGTTTCACCATGTTGATCAGGCGTGTCTTCAACTCTTGACCTCGTGATCCACCAGCCTCAGCCTCCCAAAGTGCTGGGATTACAGGCGTGAGCCAGCGTGCCTGGCCGAAAAATCTTTATAACATAATTTAGAGCAAGTTAGTATGCCTATAAACATAATTATAAACTTTGGAGGATTTTCTGAAATGTAAGATATATATAAGCAGCACACAAAATATATGGGTACATGTGATGGTTAATATTAGGTGTCAACTTGATTGAAGGATGTCTAGGTAGCTGGTGAAGCATTGTTTCTGGGTGTGTCTGTGAGGGTGTTGCCAGAGGAGACTGACATTTGAGTCAGTGGACTGGGAGAGGAAGACCCATCCTCGATGTGGGTGGCCACCATCCAATTGGCTGCCAGTGCATCTAGAACAAAGCAGGAGGAAGAAGGTGGAATAAGCTGGCTTGCTGAGTCTCCTGGCTTTCATCTTTCTCCCGTGTTGGATGCTTCCTTCCATTCCTCCCGCCCTAGGACATCAGACTAGAGGTTCTTCCGCCTTTGGACTCTTGGGAGTTACACCAGTTGTTTGCTGGGGGCTCTCAGCCTTTCGCCACAGCCTGAAGGCTGCACTGTTGCCTTCCCTGCTTTGAACTGAGCCACTTCTTTCTTCCTCAGCTTACAGACGGCCTATCGTGGGATTTCACCTTGTGATCCTGTGAGCCTATTCTCCCTAATGAACTCCCTTTCATATATACATATATCCTACTAGTTCTATCCCTCTGGAGAACCCTGATACAGTACAGCTTAATGAATAATCATAAAGCAAATAACTGTGTAACCACCAGCCAATTAAATAAATAGAACATTTCCACCGTCTTCATCCCTACCCCATATGCCTCTCTCTGATCATAACTCTCTTCCTATCCTCTCTGGAAAACCACTACTTTAAAGGTTTGATAATCACTTCCTTGGTTTTTTAATATTCACAGAATTTTAAAACTGAAAATTATCTGTTGAAGATTTTGTCCCACACGTTTCAGATGAGGACTTTGAAGTCAAGAGACCAAATACCTTTCCCAAAGTCACAGAAAATGATAACGAAGGATCAGAAACCAACTATTTTGACCTCCAGAGATACTTGATGTATATAACATTCTCTACTTATATAATGCTCTGTATACAGTGCATTAGGAACACAGAGAAGTGTGTGTGTGTGTGTGTGTGTGTGTGTGTGTTGGAAAGTTGGTAGTAATAATAATAGCTATACTTTATTGAGGGCTCATTATGTACCTTATAACAACCCTCTGTATTGTATGTTAGATATCATTACTTATTTGTTTATTCCTGTTTTACAGATGAGGAAGTTGAGACTCGGAGATATTAAGTTGCCAAAAGTCAGATAATTAGTATGCAGGAAGATCTGGGTTCCAATTTAGTCTTGTCTGACTCCAAAGCTTGGGATCTTGTGCATGTTGTTTTCACTGAAAACACATAATTATTTTATTACTATAAAAGTGATGCATTCTTATGGTTAAAAAAGTTCTAAAAGTGGCATCAGTTAGGAATGTGCTTGTCCACATGAGCAGAAAATCCCCGTAAATAACGTAGAGTGAGAGAAGTTTATTTGGTTCACAGAATAAGAAGACTAGGCAGGGGTAGAGGTGGGGTGGGGAGGTAGGTAGAATAGGGCCATTTATGGCAGCTCAGTGATAACATTAGGGACCCATTTTCTATTTTCTCACTCCGTTGTCCTTAGTGTGTACACCTTTGCCCTCAGGATTTTCGTATCAAGGTGGCAAAAAGCCACTCTATCTCCAGGTATTGCATCAGCATTCCAGGTGGGAAGTAGAAGGGAGAAGGAAGCAGGAAGGTGCCCTTACAAGGAAAACAACAGCTTTTCAATAAACCCTTAACTTATGCCCCATTGTCCAGAATTGTGACACATGGCCACCCTCAAACAGCAAGGGAGCCTGGAGAAGTATTTTTAGAAAAGCACACACTGCTACACCAACAAAATTGGAATCCTGCTATTAGGGATGAAAGAATAGATTTGGAGTAGGCAATTAGCATTGTCTTTCACAAACACCATAAAAGGTTATTAATTGAAACTTATAGGTCTTTTTACTACTTCGGACTATCATCTCCTCTCATGTAATAATCACAGTTGATTTTTTGAGTCACGTTTAAACGACAGAATGGACATGTATGGAAGAGACTGGAACAACTTCAGTGGTGCAAAGGGGATATGTGCAAAGAAAAAAAAATGGAGTTGAGTCTGAGCAAATAAATTGAGATTAATTAGGCATGAATTGACAATGGCCCTTACAGATTAGGCAGAGGAGTTTGGCTATTATACAAAGACTAAGAAAGCCACTGTAAATTTTGAACAGAAGAGTGAAATGTTTCTATAACAAGAGAATACATATTTGTTGTCATACTGAGATTCTTAATCCCTTTCCAAGCTAAGTCAATGTAGTTATCAACACTTTGCTGCTTACCACCTCCAGAGCAACATGCCAGAGAATATGAATAGATCACTGGAGCATGATTCACCATTAATTAACAGCATTATTCTTTTTGGTGATTTATAAAAGACAAAGGAACAATTCCTGTTTAACTAGAAATCTGTGTAGATATGAATGTCTCTTGTTTTCTAAGTTGATTCTGCTACTAGTGTCTTTTTAAAAGCCATATGGATAGGGTTTAAGCTTTAAAATGATCAGCTAATTCTGTTCAAGCTCAGTGTATAATTCATTAGAAAATACTTCCTTTCCTACAACCAAAATGCCTCAGGGAATATGTATTTTTTCACTCATTTGAATTGTGTCAGCAGTGTTACAAAAGAACTTCTTTCAGACAACATGAAAAAGAGTTTACATGACTTTCCTGAAATATTTTTAGATAGCGTTTAGTGTTATTGAGAGCTTTCAGTACAAAAATTATTTGGAAAGTCAAGAACTTGTTCTAATTCTTAAGCAACTTGAGTTTTTTAAGGAACCTCCTGTTCTGATATTTCAGGAGGTAATTTTTCTGATTCTGCTTGTACATGCTTTCTCCTGTAATCACAAAGTTTTGATGTTACTGCATTTTGGGACCACCCTAACATTTGAAACTTCTTAATTTGAAGACAGTTTTTATTTATAGTTTTTTATTTTGCTTTTTTCCTGTAGGAAATCATGAAAACAAACAATAACAACAAAAAATGGCTGGGCACGGTGGCTCACACCCGTAATCCCAGCAAGTTGGGAGCCTGAGGCAGTGGATCACTTTAGGTCAGGAGTTCAAGACCAGCC
The DNA here is from genome assembly GCF_009828535.3 of Hylobates moloch. Classification (NCBI taxonomy): domain Eukaryota; kingdom Metazoa; phylum Chordata; class Mammalia; order Primates; family Hylobatidae; genus Hylobates; species Hylobates moloch. The sequence goes on from NW_026652294.1 coordinate 75,159,127, forward strand.
TGACCAACATGGTGAAACCCTGTCTCTACTAAAAAATATACAAAAATTGGCTGGGCATGGTGGCATGCACCTGTAATCCTGGAGGCTGAGGCAGGAGAATCACTTGAACCTGGGAGGCAGAGATTGCAAGATGGTCTCACTGTACTCCAGCCTGGGCAACAGAGACTCTGTCTAAAAAAAAATAATAATAATAATAATAATAGTAATAATTGTAGAAGCATTTCCTCTTCTGGCTTTCTTAATAACTTTGAATATAAAAGTTAACTTTTGTTTACACATTTCACTTATTTTTTACCAACTAACTTTAATATTATTTACTGTACAAGGGTTCACTAGTTTCTCAAATTTATCTACCTTGTTGATTTTATATTAATAAATTTGGATAACAACTGGTCATATTGATAGCAGTAAGATTAATATATCCTACCAGCCTATAGTGCAGGACAATTTGGCCCAAGGGTAGATTGGATTTTACCTTTGAACTAAATATATAAAACTTTAAATATTATTTCAATAAAGATACTATCTACTTAAGAAAACATACTTTCTGTCACTATAAAATTACTTCATTAATAGCCATTTAAGGTCTTTTTTAAAACAAATTTTTGAGACAGGGTCTCACTTTGTTGCCCAGGCTGGGGTGCAGTGGTATGACTTTGGCTCACTGCAGCCTTGACTTCTTGGGCTCAAGTGATCCTTCCACCTCAGCCTCCCGAGTAGTTGGGACTATAGGCACATGCCACCACACCTGGCTTATTTTTGTATGTTTTGTAGAGACAGGGATTTGCCATGTTGCCCAGACTGGTCTTGAACTCCTGTGATGGTAACATATTAGTAAAAACATGCCATCTTTCTTAATAAAAATAAAGCTAAATGAAACAAATAACCCTAAAATAAAAAAGATTAGAGTCTCTAGAGTTGAAACTCAAAGTAAAATTTCCTTTGGGACAGAGAACTGGACCACATAGTCCTGATTCTATCCTTTAGACTTGACTTTCATTAATGTCTAACACTAATTAATGCTGCCACCACCAAAATTCTAGCCTCAGACATGAGCTTCTCGTTCCCTAACAGTCTGCCCTAAGGACGACCTGTAATCCTTTGTTTAATATAAGAACACAGAGCTAATACTGATTTAAAAAAAAAATTGTTTTTAAAAATTGAAGGGGAACCAAAAGAAAACGAGGTGATCTGACTCCGAAAATTTAGCTTTTTCTCTAGGTTTGCAGGTACATTCCAATCCTGTGGAAGCCCAATAATATAGGGTTAAAGCTAGTTGCTGTATCAGATAAACCCTAACATCTCAAAAGACTGACGCAACAGATGAGTTTTTCTTGTTGTCCCCTGGGTTTTTTTTTACCTTGTACTGAGCCATCTTGCACACATCTTCTATGATGTCTACCTATATTATGTCAGATGGAGAAAAGCCCTGGAGACTTGCCCCTGTTGTTGGAGGCTGGGTAGCAGTTAGGGGTCACATAGCAGTTGCAGCGATGGAAAGCACTGAAGACAAAGGCAGGAGCTACAGGGCCGCCCTTTGCTCTTCAAGGTAAGGGAAGCCCTTGATTAGAGGTGGGATCTGTACCACCCTACATTGGGCTACTCCACGCTACATTCTCATCGCACCTTAAAACCTAGCAAGTCATCCACTTGAAACCAGTGGTCTTGACACAACATCTAATATCTTTCAATCCCTTCTTCTAATATAAATGCTGTATTTAGCTCACAAAAAGGTTGACCTATTTCTTTGCTCTTGCACGGTGAAGTTTGAGTGAGTATTCAAACTTTGTCACAGTCTATCGTGTTCTATTTGAAAGAAAAAAAGTTTGACTGATGTTGCACAGGATTACATCTGGAAATGAGTGAGACAAAATTTCCTCATGCTCCTTCTGACCATTTGGTAGGCAAGTTAAAATTGCTTTGCAGTCCCTAGAGTTGTGGGTGGGGGAACAGGCAGGTCTTCAAAGAGCTTACAAGCTTCTCTCCTTGCATGTAGATCTGCCTCTCTTTTCACTTTTCAGGGTCTAGAGGCACTTGTCTTTGTAAGACTAATGACTAATTTTCTTGGGCCTATTTGGAACAAGAGAACACACACCCTTGCCAGTAGTTATTTTAGTGTTTTTCCTCGCCATTTTTCCTTCTCTTTGAAACTTGAGGGGTCCTTATTGGTGAGCTGGAATAAGGCCCTAAAACTAATTTGAAATAATTAGTTGAATACAACTTTTATCAAGCCATGGTTATTCGATGTCTAGTGTAGTCATGTAGCACTGAAGTCACAGGAAACAATCATTTTCTAGGATTATGCTAAAATCTCCAAACACAAAAATTAGAAAAAGGATAAGACATAATACCTTGTGAAAGTCAAACCTAGATGCAAAATAAGAATGAATTAGGAAAAACATTTTCTTTAAATATGCCATGCATGAGTAACTATCTTGAAAACTGTCACGATAATGATTATCAGAAGCAAACAGGTAGTTAACTACATAAAGTATTGAGAAAGACAAAAATAATGTTTTATCTATATCTAATACTGTCTAGACAAGAGAATAGCCTGATTCCAGTTGACTGACCCCAGATTTTACTAAAGACATATCCTGAAAGGACAAAAGAATAACAAAACAGGCCACATTTAATTGACATGAATTTCCTGGGTGCAACACTCAAGTGTCCTCACTTACTACTCCCTAAGCAACTTGTTGGAAAATAATAATTTATTTTATTTTTATTTATTTATTTTGAGAGGGAGTCTCACTCTGTTGCTGAGGCTGGAGTGCAGGGGTGCGATCTTGGCTCACTGCAACCTCTGCCTCCTGGGTTCAAGTGATTCTCCTGCCTCAGCCTCCCGTGTAGCTGGGACAACAGGCATGCACCTCCACATCCAGCTAGTTTTTGAAGTTTTAGTAGAGACGGGTTTCATTATGTTGGCCAGGCTGGCCTGGAACTCCTGATCTCGTGATTTGCCCATCTCAGCCTTTCAAAGTGCTGGGATTACAGGTGTGAGCCACCGTGCCCAGCCGGAAAATGCTAATTTATTAATTAAACAAACATTTATTGAAATTTTACTTTTGTGGTAGATACTTGTCTCTTGATTTTTAGGAGCTTTTTAACCACTGGGAGAAACAGATAAAGAAAACATCATATCAGAGATGGATGTGGCTATGATGATATAAGCACAAATGCACATGGAAAGGCATCTGAAATCAGCCTAGGGAATTGGTGAAGGCCAATCATGGTAACAAGCTGAAACTCTGGAGTCAGACCCTCTGGGCTTAATTCTCCACTCCATAACTTAATTGTTGCATGACCTCATGTAAATCAATTCATCTCTCTAAACATGAATTTATTAATCTGTAAAACAAGGAAAAGAGAGGCAGCTTTCCTAATGAGGTTTAAATGAGATTATGTATTAGAGCATTTGGCATAGTGCCTGGAGACTGTAAATGCTCAATTTATGTTGGTGATTGCTATTTACAGAAGAGATGGTGCTTGAACTGGGCTATAGAATAAGTAGGAGTTAGAGAATAGGGAGGCAGCAGAGGGCATTTTCAGGGAGAGGCAATGACATGTGATAGGCACAGAGACTCTAACATCTCTCGGTGACAACAAGTGGTTTATACCTATTCAAATTTAGTTTATTTTCCTAAAATCAAATATGCCTTCATAGTTTGCATGTAAATAACAAAAAAAGTTTCCTACAAACATGTGTAAACCTCTCAGGAATTCCTTCAGACATAACTTTCTCCCAACCCTCCTCATTCATTGGTTCACCAATGGGTTCAATTTGGCTTCCTACCTTGGTTTCTGCTCTTATTCTAACTCTCAAATTTGCATTGTTTACTGCAGACCTGACTCTGCACTTCCAGGGGACACACATCCTGGTGTTTGTCTACTGATAGGATAGTAGAGATATGCCTTACCATAGGACCTCAGCCATCCTCCTGGATACTCCCTAGCCTGCCCTGCCACTGATCTTGCACCACCAGACAGGGAGGATGACTGGACCATTTTTTAGAAAAGTAGGCTGGTAACAAATTACAATGAGCTTTCTATGTTCAGCTTAGGAATCTGGACATTTTCCTAAAAGTTATGAAAAATTGCTAAAAATTGTCTAGAGGAAAGACATGATCAGATTTCTATTTTAAGATCATTCTAGTAGGAGTTTTCAGATTAGAGACAGACAAAATCACTGGAAATGTCTCCTCAGCTAATCTCAGTGAGATGGGACCTGTTCAAAAACAGTGGCAGCAGGGAAGAAAGAAAAGCAGTGAGAACGAGTGAGATTAAGGAAACAGAATGTCCTGAACTTGGAGACTGATTGGCTAAGAAAGTTAAGTTACAGAGAGGTGTCTAGGATTACTACCAGATTTCCAACCCAGGCGACCAGAGGGGTAGTGATTCCAATCATCAAGAAAAGGAATACAGGAAACAAACATTAAATTGGAGCATAACGGTAATAAGGCCAAATTCTGGATATTTTAAACTAAAGTTGATTCTGGGACATCTAAATGGAGATGCCCATTAGCAGGGAAGTCTGGGATTCTTGAACATTCAGATTTTTTTATTTTTATTTTTTGAGATGGAGTCTTGCCCTGTCGCCCAGGCTAGAGTGCAGGGGCATGATCTTGGCTCACTGCAACCTCTGTCTTCCCTGGTTCAAGTGATTCTCCTGTCTCAGCCTCCCAAGTAACTGGGATTACAGGTGTGTGCCATCATGCCCATCTAATTTTTGTAGTTTTGGTAGATATCGGGTTTCATCATGTTGGCCAGACAGATTTTCGATTTAACATGTGGAAGGAATGTGCTTTATGAAGATGAGGATTCTTGTTTTCAGACAAACATATGTATCTTCTATTAGAAATGAGTAATTCTTCTGTTCTAGAAATCACTCTCTGGTGATTTTGGATGCATGCTCAAATCCTAGAGGGCCTGATTATCATTGGATTAACTGACTGAATCATTCTAAAAGGTATAGCTATCATACGCTTTACCTTCTACTAGTTTGCTCTATTATTTATTTATTTATTTATTTATTTATTTAGAGATGGAGTCTCACTCTGTCGCCCAGGCTGGAGAGCAATGGCACAATCTCAGCTCACTGCAACCTCCACCTCATGGGTTCAAGCAATTCTCTTGTCTCAGCCTCCCAAGAAGCTGGGACTACAGGCACGTGCCACCACACCTGGCTAATTTTTTGTATTTTTATTAGAGATGGGGTTTCACCGTGTTAATCAGGATGGTCTTGATCTCGTGACTTCATGATCCACCCGACTTGGCCTCCCAAAGTGCTGGGATTACAGGCATGAGCCACTGCATCCAGCCAGTTTGCTCAATTTGTATAACCACTGGTACCCTAGAGAGGTAGCTTGGCAAACACAGGCCCTTGTCTGAGTGTGTGTATCCTGACAATTAGTTACTTACGGCCTTGGCAAAATTATTTAAGTTTCTGGTCCTCACATTTTCTCACTATGTAAAAACGAGAACTGTAATAGTACCTGTTTTATCGTGTTGTGAAGACTGAGTTAACTCACAGAGCAATGACTGGCACAAAGAAAACCCTCAATAGATGTTAGCTATAATTATTGTCCAAGATAATACAGTCAAACTCCATTGTAAAGCATCTCACTTAATTATTGCATAATTTTAGTTTCACATAAGCAAAATCTTACCCATCATGAGCACAGGCATAAATCATTGCAAATTTATAAGCTGCAATGATTTTTTGAAAATATTTTTAAATAACAATGAAGATTTTGTATATATGCCACATTAATAACAGTATACATATTGAGAGATATAAACACAAGAGGAACACATCCACAAGTGTGATTAAAATGAACACGTGTTAAAAGTATTTAAATCATACCTTGGATTTACATAGTTCTTTTTTTTTTTTTCGAGATAGGGTCTCACTCTGTGGCACAGGGTCCCACTCTGTCACCCCGGGTAGAGTGCAGTGGCATGATCACAGCTCATTGTAACCTTGATCTACTGGATGCCCCCACCTTTTTAAAAAATGCCCAAAATGTTTTGTAAGTTTACATTTTTTTAACATTTAAAAAATTCAATAGCATTTCAAAAAATTTTTCAGCAGCCTTCTAAAGGTAGTTTATCATGCTTAACTTCACACACACACATACACACACGAGCCATGCAAACACACCTTGCCATGGTGAAACACAATTACATTAATTAGATCATAAAAGCCCATTTATATGGAGAAATTTTGCTTTAATGAATAATTATTTCATCAAAAATTTATTGTGTTAAAATTTTTAAATAAGGTCCAGAATGTATACAAATTCAAGTTCTAGCTTGTACAATCTTTCTATATTCACTTTTACTAATAGAAAGTAGAATGTAGAATTGGGAGGCTGAGGCAGGCAGATCATTTGAGGTCAGGAGTTTGAGACCAGCTTGATCTACATAATGAAACTCCGTCTCTACTAAAATACAAAAATTAGCCAGGCGTGGTGGTGGGCACCTGTAGTCCCAGCTACTCGGGAGGCTGAGGCAGGAGAGTCGCTTGAACCCAGGAGGCAGAGGTTGCAGTGAGCCAAGACTGCGCCACTGCACTCCAGCCTGCGCAACAGACCAAGACTACCTTTCAGAAAACAAAAAAAAAAGAAAAAAAAAGAAAAAGAAAGTAGAATGTAGAAATTTAGACGTCGTAAAACTTCAAAAACTAAACTGCATTAAAATATACTGGTATCTATTCAGGAGCTTTAACACTGCTATAGTTTCAGGTTGTTTTGCCAATAACCAAATAACCCATCAGAGATTACAAACTCATGGTGAAACAGCTGCACTGTTCACATTTCTTAGACTCATCAACATCAAAGTGGGCTCTTCCTTAAACTTTAAAAAATGCCAATCCATTTATAGACCAAACATTGAATCCTGGTGAGGTAAAGTGATTTCCTCAAAGTAACACAGTAATAAAGCTAGTTCTGAGACCCAAGTTCACAGAAAGTTGGGTAAACTCTTGTGATGCACAATAAAACACAATTTTAAACCTGCACAAATAAAATGTAATTGTCCTAATAGGAAGTGCAAAAAATTTCAAATCATTTTGGAGGTCATTAGTGAAAGTTAAATTTAGGATGGTCTAACCTGAGAATAAAGGTATGTTTGAATGAAAATAACTACATTTCTTTTAAAAGCACTTATTTGCATAGTTCAAAACTGGATAAGGAAAATGCCTAATTATATAGCTTCCAAGCTTACCTAAAAACCCATTTAGAATTTACAAAATATACACACCCATGATGGAGAAAAACTATAGCACAATGAAAAATTAGAAATCAAGAAGTTTTTATATTTTCTATGGAGAAAATATATGAAACCAATGAATCAATTCGTAGGGAGTTATAAGAGTAAAAGGGCTACAAACTATGCACATTTAAGAGCCACATTTTAAAGGAGCAAAAGATTAAGTCTGTATATTTTTTTAAATCATGGTTTTAAACCTTTGTCAAATTTTAATTTTTATATTCCTACATTCTAGTTCTTGACACTAACTCAATATTGCTAATACAGTTATCAAGTGGTTAACTTATTCTTCCTTTTATTCAATTCAGAGAAAAGTATAAAAAGTAAGACTTTGAAAATTTTAGGGGGGTGGAGCCAAGATGGCCGAATAGGAACAGCTCCAGTCTATAGCTCCCAGCATGAGCAACACAGAAGACGGGTGATTTCTGCATTTCCATCTGAGGTACCAGGTTCATCTCACTAGGCAGTGCCAAACAGTGGGTGCAGGACAGTCGGTGCAGTGCACCGTGCGTGAGCCGAAGCAGGGCGAGCCATTGCCTCACTTGGGAAGTTCAAGGGGTCAGGGAGTTCCCCTTCCTAGTCAAAGAAAGGGGTGACAGACAGCACCTGGAAAATCGGGTCACTCCCACCCTAATACTGCGCTTTTCCAACGGGCTTCAAAAACAGCACACCAGGAGATTGTGTCCCGCACCTGGCTCGGAGGGTCCTACGCCCACGGAGTCTCGCTGATTGCTAGCACAGCAGTCTGAGATCAAACTGCAAGGTGGCAGCGAGGCTGGGGAAGGGGCACCTGCCATTGCCCAGGCTTTCGTAGGTAAACAAAGCAGCTGGGAAGCTCGAACTGGGTGGAGCCCACCACAGGTCAGGGAGGCCTGCCTGCCTCTGTAGGCTCCACCTCTGCGGGCAAGGCACAGACAAACAAAAAGTCAGCAGTAACCTCTGCAGACTTAAATGTCCCTGTCTGACAGCTTTGAAGAGAGTAGTGGTTCTCCCAGCACGCAGCTGGAGATCTAAGAATGGGCAAACTCCCTCCTAAAGCGGGACCCTGACCCCTGAGCAGCCTAACTGGGAGGCACCCCCCAGCACGGACAGACTGACACCTCACTCGGCCAGGTACTCCTCTGAGACAAAACTTCCAGAGGAACGATCAGACAGCTGAATTTGCGGTTCACGAAAATCCGCTGTTCTGCAGCCACTGCTGCTGTCACCCAGCCAAACAGGGTCTGGAGTGGACCTCTAGCAAACTCCAACAGACCTGCAGCTGAGAGTCCTGTCTGTTAGAAGGAAAACTAACAAACAGAAAGGACACCCACACCAAAAACCCATCTGTACATCACCATCATCAAAGACCAAAAGTAGAAAAAAACTACAAAGATGGGGAAAAAACAGAGCAGAAAAACTGGAAACTGTAAAAAGCAGAGTGCCTCTCCTCCTCCAAAGGAACGCAGCTCCTCACCAGCAGCAGAACAAAGCTGGACGGAGAATGACTTTGACGAGCGGAGAGAAGGCGGCTTCAGACGATCAAACTACTCCGAGCTACAGGAGGAAATTCAAACCAATGGCAAAGAAGTTAAAAACCTCGAAAAAAAATTAGACGAATGTTTAACTAAAATAACCAATGCAGAGAAGTGCTTAAAGGAGGTGATGGAGCTGAAAGCCAAGTTTCGAGAACTACATGAAGACTGCAGAAGCCTCAGTAGCTGATGCGATCAACTGGAAGAAAGGGTATCACTGATGGAAGATGAAATGAATGAAATGAAGAGAGAAGGGAAGTTTAGAGAAAAAAGAATAAAAAGAAACGAACAAAGCCTCCAAGAAATATGGGACTATGTGAAAAGACCAAACCTACGTCTGATTGGTGTACCTGAAAGTGACGGGGAGAATGGAACCAAGTTGGAAAACACTCTGCAAGGTATTATCCAGGAGAACTTACCCAATCTACAAAGCAGGCCAACATTCAGATTCAGGAAATACAGAGAACGCCACAAAGATACTCCTCGAGAAGAGCAACTCCAAGACACATAATTGTCAGATTCACCAAAGTTGAAATGAAGGAAAAAATGTTAAGGGTGGCCAGAGAGAAAGGTCGGGTTACCCACAAAGGGAAGCCCATCAGACTAACAGCTGATCTCTTGGCAGAAACTGTACAAGCCAGAAGAGAGTGGGGGCCAATTTTCAACATTCTTAAAGAAAAGAATTTTCAACCCAGAATTTCATATCCAGCCAAACTAAGCTTCATAAGTGAAGGAGAAATAAAATCCTTTACAGACAAGCAAATGCTGAGTGATTTTGTCACCACCAGGACTGCCCTAAAAGAGCTCCTGAAGGAAGCACTAAACATGGAAAGGAACAACCGGTACCAGCCACTGCAAAAACATGCCAAATTGTAAAGACCATCGAGGCTAGAAAGAAACTGCATCAACTAACGAGCAAAATAACCAGCTAACATCATAATGACAGGATCAAATTCACACATAACAATATTAACTTTAAATGTAAATGGGCTAAATGCTCCAATTAAAAGACACAGACTGGCAAATTGGATAAGGAGTCAAGACCCATCAGTGTGCTGTATTCAAGAAACCCATCTCACGTGCAGAGACACACACAGACTCAAAGGGATAGAAGAAGATCTACCAAGCAAATGGAAAACAAAAAAAGGCAGGGGTTACAATCCTAGTCTCTGATAAAATAGACTTTAAACCAACAAAGATCAAAAGAGACAAAGAAGGCCATTACATAATGGTAAAGGGAACAATTCAACAAGAAGAGCTAACTATCCTAAATATATATGCACCCAATACAGGAGCACCCAGATTCATAAAGCAAGTCCTGAGTGACCTACAAAGAGACTTGGACTCCCACACAATAATAATGGGAGAGTTTAACACCCCACTGTCAACGTTAGACAGATCAACGACACAGAAAGTTAACAAGGATACCCAGGAATTGAACTCAGCTCTGCATAAAGTGGACCTAATAGACATCTACAGAACTCTCCACCCCAACTCAACAGAATATACATTTTTTTCAGCACCACACCACACCTATTCCAATATTGACCACATAGTTGGAAGTAAAGCTCTGCTCAGCAAATGTAAAAGAACAGAAGTTATAACAAACTGTCTCTCAGACCACAGTGCAATCAAACTAGAACTCAGGATTAAGAAACTCACTCAAAACCGCTCAACTACATGGAAACTGAACAACCTGCTCCTGAATGACTACTGGGTACATAACGAAATGAAGGCAGAAATAAAGATGTTCTTTGAAACCAACGAGAACAAAGACACAACATACCAGAATCTCTGGGACACATTCAAAGCAGTGTGTAGAGTGAAATTTATAGCACTAAATGCCCACAGGATAAAGCAGAAAACATCCAGAATTGACACCCTAACATCACAGTTAAAAGAACTAGAAAAGCAAGAGCAAACACATTCAAAAGCTAGCAGAAGGTGAGAAATAACTAAAATCAGAGCAGAACTGAAGGAAATAGAGACAGAAAAAAACCCTTCAAAAAATCAATGAATCCAGGAGCTGGTTTTTTGAAAAGATCAACAAAATTTCTGGCAAGACTAATAAAGAAGAAAAGAGAGAAGAATCAAATAGATGCAATAAAAAATGATACAGGGGATATCACTACCGATCCCACAGAGATACAAACTACCATCAGAGAATAATATAAACACCTCTACGCAAATAAACTAGAAAATCTAGAAGAAATGGATAAATTCCTCGACACATACACCCTCCCACGACTAAATCAGGAAGAAGCTGAATCTCTGAATAGACCAATAACAGACTCTGAAATTGAGGCAATAATTAATAGCTTACCAACCAAAAACAGTCCAGGAACAGATGGATTCATAGCCAAATTCTACCAGAGGTACAAGGAGGAAATGGTACCATTTCTTCTGAAATTATTCCAATCAATAGAAAAAGAGGGAATCCTTCCTAACTCATTTTATGAGGCCAGCATCATCCTGATACCAAAGCCTGGCAGAGACACAACCAAAAAAGAGAATTTTAGACTAATATCCCTGATGAACATCGATGCAAAAATCCTCAATAAAATACTGGCAAACCAAATCCAGCAGCACCTCAAAAGCTTATCCACCATGATCAAGTAGGCTTCATCCCTGGGATGCAAGGCTGGTTCAACATATGAAAATCAATAAGCATAATCCAGCATATAAACAGAACCAAAGACAAAAAGCACATGATTATCTCAATAGATGCAGAAAAGGCCTTTGACAAAATTCAACAGCACTTCATGCTAAAAACTCTCAATAAATTAGGTATTGATGGGATGTATCTCAAAATAATAAGAGCTATCTATGACAAACCCACAGCCAATATCATACTGAATGGGCAAAAACTGGAAGCATTCCCTTTGAAAACTGGCACAAGACAGGGATGCCCTCTCTCACCACTCCTATTCAACATAGTGTTGGAAGTTCTTGCCAGGGCAATCAGGCAGGAGAAAGACATAAAGGGTATTCAATCAGGAAAAGAGGAAGTCAAATTGTCCCTGTTTGCAGATGACATGATTGTATATCTAGTAAACCCCACTGTCTCAACCCAAAATCTCCTTAAGCTAATAGGCAACTTCAGCAAAGTCTCAGGATACAAAATCAATGTGCAAAAATCATAAGCATTGTTATACACCAATAACAAACAGACAGCCAAATCATGAGTGAACTCCCATTCACAATTACTTCAAAGAGAATAAAATACGTAGGAATCCAACTTACAGAGGATGGGAAGGGCCTCTTGAAGGAGAACTACAAACCACTGCTCAATGAAATAAAAGAGGATACAAACAAAGGGAAGAACACTCCATGCTCATGGGTAGGAAGAATCAATATCGTGAAAATGGCCATACTGCCCAAGGTCATTTATAGATTCAATGCCATCCCCATCAAGCTACCAATGACTTTCTTCACATAATTGGAAAAAACTACTTTAAAGTTCATATGGAACCAAAAGAGAGCCTGCATGGCCAAGTCAATCCTAAGCCAAAAGAACAAAGCCAGAGGCATCACGCTACCTGACTTCAAACTATACTACAAGGCTACAGTAACCAAAACAGCATGGTACTGGTACCAAAACAGAGATAATAGATCAATGGAACAGAACAGAGCCCTCAGAAATAATGCCGCATATCTACAACCATCTGATCTTTGACAAACCTGACAAAAACAAGCAATGGGGAAAGGATTCCCTATTTAATAAATGGTGCTGGGAAAACTGGCTAGCCATATGTAGAAAGCTGAAACTGGATCCCTTCCTTACACCTTATACAAAAATTAATTCAAGATGGATTAAAGACTTACACGTTAGACCTAAAACCATAAAAACCCTAGAAGAAAACCCATTCAGGACATAGGCATGGGCAAAGACTTCATGTCTAAAACACCAAAAGCAATGGCAACAAAAGCCAAAATTGACAAATGGGATCTAATTAAACTAAAGAGCTTCTGCACAGCAAAAGAACCTACCATCAGAGTGAACAGGAAACCTACAGAATGGGAGAAAATTTTTACAATCTACTCATCTGACAAAGGGCTAATATCCAGAAGCTACAATGAACTCCAACAAATTTACAAGAGAAAAACCCAACCATCCCATCAAAAAGTGGGCAAAGGCTATGAACAGACACTTCTCAAAAGAAGACATTTATGCAGCCAAAAGACACATGAAAAAATGCTCATCATCACTGGCCATCAGAGAAATGCAAATCAAAAGCACAATGATATACCATCTCACACCAGTTAGAATGGCCATCATTAAAAAGTCAGGAAACAACAGGTGCTGGAGAGGATGTGGAGAAATAGGAACACTTTTACACTGTTGTTGGGACTGTAAACTAGTTCAACCATTGTGGAAGTCAGTGTGGCGATTCCTCAGGGATCTAGAACTAGAAATACCATTTGACCCAGCAATCCCATTACTGGGTATATACCCAAAGGATTAGAAATCATGCTGCTATAAAGACACATGCACACATGTTTTTTGCGGCACTATTCACAATAGCAAAGACTTGGAACCAACCCAAATGTCCAACAAGGATAGACTGGATTAGGAAAATGTGGCACATATACACCATGGAATACTATGCATCCATAAAAAGGGATGAGTTGATGTCCTTTGTAGGGACATGGATGAAGCTGGAAACCATCATTCTCAGCAAACTATCGCAGGGACAAAAAAACCAAACACCGCATGTTCTCACTCATAGGTGGGAATTGAACAATGAGAACACATGGACACAGGAAGAGGAACATCACACACTGGGGCCTGTTGTGGGGTGGGGGGAGGGGCAAGGTATAGCATTAGGTGATATACCTAATGTTAAATGATGAGTTAATGGGTGCAGGACACCAACATGGCACATTGATACATATGTAAAAAACCTGCACATTGTGCACATGTACCCTAAAACTTAAAGTATTATTAAAAAAAAAAAGTAAAAAAAATAAATAATTATGTTTCTCAGATGCAAAAGTGTTGGGTGTAGGATTAGAGACAAGAGGCAGGCAGTTCAACATAGCAGTTAAGATGGCAGACTGTGTAGTCAGAGTCTGTTAGTCTGGTTCAACTCCTAACTTCAGCAAAAATGAGGTGTGTTGTCTAGGGAAAATTATTTAATCTCTCTGTTTCCTTATAGGGGATAATAATGGTAATCAATATATAGAATTGCTACAGGATTAAGCAAAATAATACATACAAACTGAGAACAACACCTAGCACATAGAAAATGCTTGTATTAATTAGGATTAAGTTTAACTGTGAGACAGAAAACAAGATTGATGTTTCTTGTTCATGTAAACATAATGTAGAACAGTATAGTAGCCTCACCCTCATTAGGGTCTTAGCGTCTTACTCTGTTGCTCCATGTGCGTGGCTTGGTGGGATCCTTCTTCTAAACAATGGGATGGAGAAGGGGATGAAAATGAGAGGGTGAAAGGGTAAAGGACTTAAGCTGCCTCAAATTTTTTTTGAAGTGGCCCCGTGAACACTTAGTTGAGGAGAGCTTAGTCATAAGACTCCATCTAACTTTAAGGGAAACCAGCAAAGGAAGTCTTCAGGCTCAGCCCAAAACACGAATAATTCTGTTTTCATAAAAGAAGGGGAGCAGGTAACTAATAATCTGTCAGAATGATTCATAAATGTTGGTAATTATTGTTATTCTGTTACTTACATGGCTCCTGGATCAGTCTCCTAATCTTATAGTTCTTAGCTCATGGGACTCCTTTTGTATGTGCCTCTCTACTTGAATCTATCACTGAAATTTGCGTATTTATAAAACTGCTTATTAAAAAAAGTCTTATCTTTTCTCCTTTCCAATGTTCTGCTCAGAGTAATTCCAATACTGTCCTTTTCTTATATTCATACCCATACTCATAATCTTGATATGTTATTTTCTAATTTATCTATGCCTTTCTTCTTCAACTAGTCTGTTATGCACTGAATTGTGTCCCCTCCAAATTCATATGTTGAAGTCCTAACCAGTAGTGCCACAGACTGTATTTGGAGATAGAATATTTAAAAAAATAATTTAGTTAAAATGAGGTCATTAGGGTGAGCCCTAATCCAATGACTGATGTTCTTATAAGAAGAGATAGAACACAGACACGTGGAGGAAAGACCATGTGGAGATACTGGGGGAAGATGGACACCTACAAGCCAGTGAGAAAGGCCTCAGAAGAGACCATCTCTTGGTGTCAGGCAGTGACACCTTGATCTCAGATTTCTAGTCTCTTGAAGTGGGAGAAAAATTTCTGTTGTTTAAGCCACTCAGTCTGTAGTGTTTTGTTATGGCAACTCAAGCAAAATTTTTCAGTCTGTGAGTTTATTTAGTGTTATCAAAGTCCCAACAAGAAACAGATGATACACTAGAAAGAGGGCAATTTGTTGAGAATTTAAGTACAAAGGGCCTATTTACCAAGATGTGGGTGTAGAGAAACTGAAAGAATGGTGCAGTAACCTAGAGAGCAGTGGAACTGTTACTACCCATAAGCCTAAAGAGGGGAAGCAGCCTTTATCAGAATTCTTAAGTCAAGGTAGGAGACAGGGTAATAAATAACCTGACTTTAGTTTCCTCTCTCCCATGTCTCCAATCTCCTGCCAGTGCTGCCCACTGATGGAAACCAACTGGCAGCCAGAAAGCAATGATGTGGTCAGAATGCCTGAAGGTCAGCTTTCCAGAAAGGCAGGTAAAAAAGAGTCAAGAGTGAATATGGAGACACAAATAGAAGATAATCTGGCACAACAAGGAACTTAGACATTAAGTTCTTTTGTATCTTTCGCTCTTCCTTGTTCCTTATCCCCACGTGTCCATAATAACTAGCATAGCAGAGATAGCCAGTCCTCAATAAGTATTAGAAAATTGACCATGCTTGACATTTTCAAGTACTGTAAACATTTCCTCCACTGTATTTTTTAGAATATATCCTCTCTCACTATTCCTAGTTACAGCCTTAACCCAAGTCTTAACCATATCTTACCTCTAGGACTAGTGCTTCCCTGTCTCTTTTGGCTCATTCTACACAAACGAAAAAAACAAAAACCAATCGACCCATGAGACCACAATACTTTAAAAAAAAGATAACAGTAATCATCTCAGTAGATTATGATAATGTTTCTTCCTTTTCTCACCTTTACATTGCTTCATTATAGTTGACATGAGATTGTTTGTGGATATTCGAGGAATGTTCCTGTCAACTTCCTTTCCAAAAGTTATTACAACTTCCAGCCTGTCTTACCTGTTTCTGGCAGGTAAGCATTATATCTTTTGAAGTCTTTTGAAGTCTACAATAAACTTTCAGAATTTTGTTTCTTTTCCAAAGATGATTGTCAAATATAGAGGTATGGCTTTTTCAAGAGATGCTAACAAGTTATGTTTTAATTGTACAACTAAGTTAACTTAAAAATAGTCTTATAGAAATTACTCTTATAATAGATTACTTCCTTAATTTGCTCTCAGCAGTGAGAACTTCCACCTAGATTAAGCTCCAGTGTAGATCCACTTATTATACATCATTCAATTCTGCCACCTCTGCAGCTGGTTCCTTAGAAGCTGATGGTTTCTGGCTCTTCCAGAAAGTCAGTGCTTTGTATTTCATTGTAGGGTCATTGAGTCAGTACTGCCTCAAAAGAAAATGATATGATTTTATGCAATTTTACTTATTTCATTTAAGGAGGAATTTAATCTTAAACTTATCCACTTTCAAAATAGGCATGTTTAACCCTATAAAAAATCTTTGTCATACAGTTTTTTATAATCTTATTCACTTAACATTTCTTGTCTATTATCAATCTTCAAACTAGTGTTTTTTCTTTAAAGGTGGTTACTTCTGGGTGAAAAATGATGTAACATTTAACAAGTAGTCTATAATTACTGTGTCACACATTTGAAGTTACAAGTAAGATAACCCTATAAAGCAAATCCAACTGTCTTTATTTTTTCATAATGAAGTATATCAATTTTTAATGAAGGTTGTAGTGCCAAATTAGGGTACTGAGTTCAAGTACACTTAAGTAATCACCCTTTTATTAGTTTTTTCTGATCTTTGTGAAACTAGCACAAAGTTCACTCTAATGATCTCAGTGGATCTATTAACTAATCACTCCCTTTATAAGAAGAAGGAAAAAAAAGCCTAAGAAACAAATTGTTTTAAATTCACTTTTGCCACTATTATTTCAGGGCCATTTTATCCATCAATCACTATGCTTAGGATTTATGCAGTTCTCAAGGTCTTTTGAAAATATTGGGGATCTAAAACAAAAAAAAGTTGACCTCAAAATATGAAAAGTTGCAAGTAAAAACTATGTAATTAATGCCTACAAAACATACCATTATGTCATTTTTAAACTCAATTTTTAGTCATGTATATTTTATGTGATGTGGATGTATTTTAATGTGTTTAATATTATGTAGGGTTGGAAGTCTACAAACTAAGTCTGTAAAATAGCCTTAATCTTTAAATTTTTTTTTGAGACAGGGTCTTACTCTGTTACCGGGGCTGGAGTGCAGTCGTGTGACCATGGCTCTGCATCCTTGAACTCCTGAGCTCAAGTAATCCTCCTGCCTCGGCCTTCCAAGTAGGTGGGACTCCAGGCATGTGCCAACATGCTCAGCTAAGTTTTAATTTTTTTTTTTTTTTGGTAAAGACAGGGTCTCGCTATCTTGCTCAGGCTGGTCTCAATCTCCCGGCCTCAAGTGATCCTCATGGCTTGGCATCCCAGAGTGTTGGGATTACAGGTGTTAGTCATTGTGCTGGGCCCACAATTTGTCTTCCCATCCTCCTATTGATATACATTTGAATTGTTTCCAGACTATTTTTTTTTTTTTTGAGGTGGAGTTTTGCTCTTGTTGCCCAGGCTGGAGTGCAATGGCGCGATCTCGGCCCACTGCAACCTCTGCCTCCCAGGTTCAAGCAATTCTCCTGCCTCAGCTTCCCAAGTAGCTGGGATTACAGGTATGTGCCACCACACACGGCTAATTTTGTATTTTTAGTAGAGATGGGGTTTCTCCATGTTGGTCAGGCTCCTCTCGAACTCCTGACCTCAGGTGATCCACTCGCCTCGGCCTCCCAAAGTGTTGAGATTAAAGGCGTGAGCCACCACACCCAGCCCCAGACTTTTTTTTTTAAAGCTGCATGTGTATCTCAAAAGGTAATTTGGTGTTAAGCAAAGGTAGTCAACTTATGATTCTATTATCGTCTTTCTGTGCTGGAGTAAAAATGTAATTCCAAGACACATACATGCACACAAACGTGTGTACACATAGCCACACACACTCTTCAGAACTGCCGAGTAATCAGCTGGTTTGTATTACTTAAAGAAAACACCAAAAAACAAATCTACCAGAAAAAAATTATTGCAGTGTTTTCAAAACCAAAACATACTTTAGGTGGGGATAGGTAGGCTTGAGGGTGCTCCAGAGAATGGTGGCAAATTATGTTCAGTTTTGAATTACCTTGGCCCCTATCACACTCTATCATTTTTTAATAATTATCACATATCCACAGAATTTCAGATCTAGTAAAGGGAATTAGTAATCGAGTAATAAAATTATCCAGTATTCCACATAAGTGCTCAATACTGGTAGAAATGAAACCATTCATTTTATATATGAGAACCCAAGACTCTACATCTCTCTCTCAGTTGAAGAAAATAGGATATAATCAAATGAAAAAATTTAAAACAGGTGTGATTTCTCTCATAAAAAGATTCACCACAAATTCAACAATAAGGTGCCACAGAATACATTACTTTTCAAAACTCTCATACTGTTTTTCAGAAGCAAGGCTATCACATAGCAGTATTTTATCTTTTCATATGCATCCTTTCTTTTTTAAAGTATAATAATGAAACAACTTATTAGTCCTTGAATATGGAGTGGATATGAATAGGCAAAAACACTCTAATAGATAATAAGAAATGTATGACTACAAATGTGTTAAAGTAACATATGAAATACATAATCTATATATATCATCAGGGCTTCAGATTTTTCTTCAAGTAGTTCAGATACAAATGTGTTATTCCATGTCTCTTCCAATCATTCCGATTGGAGAGAAAAAAACAATCCAAGTTAAAACACAATATTCTAAATTAATAGATAATATTGAACATTTTACATTCAGGAACTATGTCTGCCCCATTTTAGCTTGGTTATGTACCTTCTTTTATTGATCACACAGTGTGTTTCGCACTATAATAGGTGCTGTTAGACTGGTCCAATACTGAGTGGACCACTCAGCGATCTTTTCTGTGACTTAGCAAATAATTTATTTCTGAAACATACATGCAACATATGTGAAGATGCATCTATGCAGCTTTAAAAAATGGCTAAAAAAAATCCTACCAGCAGTGACTATGGGTTAAAAGGTTTCTGGGTTCTTCTCTAACTAATTACAGTATTAAACAATACATGCATATAAAATCCGTATTTTCGATTCTATAGCTTGAACTGGTATCTTGCTTATTTGATTCAGTGTGGTGGTGTATTCGTACCTTTTCACACTGCTATAAAGAACTGCCTGAGACTGGGTAATTTATGAAGAAAAGAAGTTTAACTGACTCACAGTTCTGCAGGCTTAACGGGAAGCATGACTGAGAGGCCTCAGGGAAACTTACCATTATGGCGGAAGGCGAAGGGTACAAGGACTTTCTTCACATTGTGGCAGGTGAGAGAGGGGTAGTGGTAAATATTTTTAAAAAACCAGATCTCGTGAGAACTCACTCTTGAAACAGCACTAGTGGGATGGTGCTAAACCATCAGAAACTACCCCCACGATCCAATCATCTCCCACAGGGCCCCTCCTTCAACACTTGCGGATTATGATTTGACATGAGAGTTGGGTGGGGACACAAAGCCAAACCCTATCAGGCAGTAACACTGAATATTTCAAATATTAACCTCAATATGGTTAGAATTGTATCATCATCAAGTATCCTAAAACATGGGAAAATACTCTAAATTCTAAATTTTCAAGAATTAACTTCAGGAAATTTATCTATTCCTAACTCTGGAAAAGACCAAATCTGTAAGACAAAAATAATAATAATAATAATAATAATAATAATTTTAAGCAGCTTAAAACTGATTCTATAATGTCCTAGCACAAGGGTTGCACTTACTTTTTAATAGTCCCTCAAAGTACCTATTTATACTCGAGATACAGTTTTGTACAAGCTTCACTATGTGGTTTTCTTGCCTGCAGATTAAGAGCAGTAAATTAAAAGGGCGGAGAGGATAATAGAACTATGTTCACTGACAGCAATAAAAGTCAACAGCTGACAATGAAAAACAGGACAGGCAAACTACAACAGACAATGGAATTTAAAAAACAAAGCTATTCGGAGAGCCATGTAGTGTGAGCATACAGCCCTACGTACCATTACAGGAATGAGGACTTTATCATTCCTATAATAATTCCATTATAATAAATATAATTCCATTATAATAAAATGAATATTTATAATGACTACCAGTTTTCATAAAGCTGGAATGTATACCTCATTTCCCATCTGTATGTCAAATGGGACCCACATTGGTCACCACACAGTCATTTGTCTGACTAGAAGCCCTTACTACCACAGTGGGTCAGGAAACCTTTTAGCTTTAGCACTAGGCTCACCACTGTTCACTACTGCAACACATTATCATTCTAAGAACATCTCTAACTCGAGATTATCAAAGGCAGCAATATTACTTTTAAAAGCGTACCCAAAACAGCTGGTTCCTAAAACACGGTAACCTTGTATTCTATGGCACGCAGCCATAAACTAAAACAACCGACTTTTAGGACTCTCGGCCTGTTTTTCCTCAAATGCGAATATTACCTAACACTGGTGTTGTTGGGATTACATGAAATAATGCATGTAAAACACTTAGCACCAGTTCTCGGACACAGAATGAGCTCAGTATTATTTTAGCGCTGGTGAACTCACGCTGGCCGAAATCTCTTATTTGCAGGTGCAAAAATTAAGCCTCAAGAGGAGAACTAACTTCCTAAGGCTCTACTTCTACTATGTCATTGTCTTGGATAAGCAGCTTAATGGCAAATGTTGGAAGATTTTGGGTATTGGCAGGGCCTGGGGGCATGTGTCTGCTGGACTCGAGTCTGCAGAGAATTGGAGGAGTCTGTTTGAACCATGAGGCATTACAGGCTGTGCCTTATCAACGGGTGTTTGAGATGGCAGGTTGTGTTAACAACATTCAACAGAGACGGAAGCCATTCGTCTATCTCAATTCAGCCACAAACAGCAAGACCCCTAGCTACAGCAGGCTGAGTAACGGGGTATGAGGGCAAGGCAGGTAACAGGATGCGGGCTTGAGCTCAAGTGCCGTTTCGGTCTTTAAAGAGGGATGAGCACTTAAGGGCTGAAACTAACAGAACTAGAAACCAACAGGATGGTATCGCAGGCAGATGTAAGTTACCCCGCCCCTCTACGCCTTCCGTCGAGGGGAACCGCCAAATGCGTTTTCTCAGCCTCCGGGCAGGGCAATTTCTTGCTCTCTACAGGCACTTATTCCCAGCCCTGTAGGTAGGGAGTGATGACCTCGCCTTTTCGTTTTGGAGTGAGGGCCGGACACGCTTGGACCTCACCTCTCCGCGCCACACTGCGGCGGGACCATGGGAGGCCCACTCGCGCCCACGCACACCCCACGCTCGCCTTCTCTAAGATGGCGGCAGAGGCAGCTAGCTCACGCCCCGCCGCCCGCGCTCCTCCAAGTCGTTCTCTCAGGAGGCGGGAGCGGGTCAGAGCGCGGAAAGCAGGAGGGCGAGAGTGACGCGGACCCTCCAGTCTAGCGCAGGCCGCAGAGCCCTGAAGCGTCCAGGAAAGGGAAAAGCCAGGATACGGACGCTACCAGGAACACCGTCGGCGCCTCAGAAACTAAAAAGCGGCGGCACATCCGGGCCCCTCTGCCCGCCCCGCCCCGCCCCGGAAGTAGCGTATGGGGCAGGGGCGGGGGCTGCTCTTCAAAGTGGATTCTTCCCTCGCCATAGCTCGTCTCTCCACAAAGTGCCTGGAATCACCCTCGCCACCCCCTCCCCGGGGTTGGCCATTACTCTCTTGTGGCTCCGAGACGTCTCTGTACAAAGCTGGCTGCTGGGACAGGCAGCCCTCGTTTCACAGACAGTACCCCTCGCACCACGACTCTAAATTCTCCTGGGCTTCGCCAGCGCGTGTAGTAACGTCCCTCCGAGAGGACTCTTGGTGAACTCAGCCCCAGCCGAGCATAGACGCACCTCTCCAGAGTCCTGCGGTGGAATCCCGGCCTCGTGCCCCGTCACCCCACCCGGGTTTGGGGGCCGTCAGTCACAGTGCTGCGCCCTCCCCTTCCGGCGGCTTGGCCGGACCCGCCTCCTCCCCTCTTCCCTCCCCCACCCCTCCCCGTGCGAGTGTTTCCCTCTCCCTCTCGCTCTCTCTCTCTCTCCCTCTCTCTCTCTCTTTTGTGAGTTATAGCAACCGTTGCCTTGTGAATCAAGCGCCATAGTCACCGTAGTCCTGGCGACTGTTACCCATCAACAACAACTACTCCTCTCCTCCTCCTCCTCCTCTTCCTCCTCCTCCTCCCCACCACCACCATCTCCATCACCCACCAACAACACCACAATAATCCACAGCCAAGGTGAATATTCTTCGGTCTCTACATGTGTGTGGGAGCGTGTGGCTGCGTGTGAACGCGTGTGTCCGTGCGTGTGTGTGTGTTCGTGTG
The DNA here is from genome assembly GCF_009828535.3 of Hylobates moloch. NCBI lineage: Eukaryota > Metazoa > Chordata > Mammalia > Primates > Hylobatidae > Hylobates > Hylobates moloch. The sequence goes on from NW_026652294.1 coordinate 75,181,640, forward strand.
TGCGAGCCGAGTGTGGCTGTGCTGGGGTCTCACTCCTGACACGGGGGCTGCCGCTGCGGCGCCGCCGCCGAGGGGCTCTGTTCACCGGGCTTGTTTACAATGGACCCTGCGCGCCGCGGCTGGGTCGGGGGTGTGGGCACCGCGCCGCCCGCCGGCCCCGGCCCTGCGCCGGCCGCACTTCAGGGATGGAGCGGGAGCTTGGGGGGCTGCGAGCCGAGCGGGAGAGGGAGCCACAGTTTTCCGATGCGGATGCTGGATCTTTCCCTTAGGTCTGGTCTGAGGAGGAGGGTCAGGTGAAGAGATAAGAATTTGTTCTTTCTTTAATTTTCTTCTTTTCCAACGCTGCTGTTTCCTGTTTCTTTCAAAGCCGAAATAGACAACAGTGTGCAGGGGGGGACCCGAGAGGTGGTGGTTTGTTGTTGTTGTTCACTTGTGGGGCCTTGTTATGGGTTTTGTTATTTTTATCCTCATACGTTGGTGAACTTTTCCCACCGTCTGTTCCCTTCATTTTTGCCCCTCTTTGCCTGGTGCTGAATGGGCTGCTCTTCTTTCACCATCATCAGCTTCACGGTTTTCTTTTTTCTTTCTAAAACTGTATTTTCTTTGTGCGGCAAACAGTCTTAATATCCATTCAGCACTCTTCCCTCCCCCTCTTTCTCCCCCCCCCACACACCCCTTGCACACACATTGAAACCTGGGGCCTCTTCGTTGGGCTCTCTTTGCTGTACTGGGAAAGACGTTTTTCTTTTTTAAAGTCTGTCTCCTCTCTCTTCTTTGGTGTGTGTGTGTGTGTGCGCTTGTGATTTAAACCGGATGCAGGGCATCTGTGATACTTGGGTTAGTAGTTATTGACAGTGCTTTATCCTTCATGTGGAGGTGGGAGGGGTAGTAGTGAGGTTCCGTTTCACTTTGATGATCCTCCTTCCCCGCAGTAGAGTGTTAACAATTTTCATTGTGATTATGAGACTTTGTGATGAACAGGAAAGGGACACAAGGAAGCTTTGTGAGAACTCGGTTTACAGTGTTATTTGTGACAGTTACGGTACTTTAAGAGTTTTTTTTTTTTATCTTCTCATTTTCCTTTGAGAGTTGAAATTGAAGTCAAGTTCATAAAGAATGTATGAAGCTTCTCAACTTGAAACGTGTGTATATTTCACTTTCTTTCTGATTAAGATCTAGGCATGTGTGTACTTCACATATTCTTTTTATTTACTTTTTGATTTTCTTTGGACAGTGACTTGAACCTGCTCAGGAGAGAGAACTTTTTCCTTTTTAAGTGTTTCTTTGAAAAAGTATTTTTTTCTGTAGATTTGAATACTTATTAGTCCTTATATAGTAGGTTCTTGGTTAGCGTTAACCCAGTTTTACAGATCCCCTAAATTTGTTCATTTTTTTATCGTAACTTTTAGTTAATAGATTTATCAGTAGAGTTTTGATAATGAATGTGTGCTAAAACAAATATAATGTACTATTGTAGTTGCACATATTGAAGTTTTTAATTTACAGTTTTAAAATGCTTATTCAAATAGCCTTCTTTCTAACAGCAAACATATATTGAGTTAACTGACATAGCAGCTTGTGAATAATGTGACAGTACTAGTTATTCTTGAGATTGTCAATGAGCAGGGTGGGTAATTATAATGCTATTAAGGCTAATATTTTGTAAAATAAGAGTTGGGATTTTAAAAAAACTTTTTCAATTCATTTCCTTGTGATTGCTATTTTAAATGAAGACGATATTTTGTTCTGAAAGAAGTCTTTCTCAGAGCACTCAGATTTCTTTATAATTATTCCTCCTCTCCCCAAACTGGGTTCCATGCAAATCTCTAATACTAACTTGTATTTTTTTTTCTGTTCAGATGAGTGTCAAATGCCTGAACACTTTTGGATGGTGAAGCTCCTGGGTCCTATAAACTCTCTCTGAAGTTAATAGGAGTTTTGCTGTCTTGGGACAGTTTCAGACCTTATGCAATTTACATAATAGGTTTTCAGTTAAGTAAATGATATGCTATAATGTTACGGTTTAATATTTTATTTACAGTGTCTGAGAACTTTTTTTGAGGCATTTCACTCATGTATAGCTCAGGTTTTCTGTGATTTGGATTTTCATTCACAAGTTGATTTGAGAGCAGAACTTGAATTGAATTTCATTACTTTTCCATTTTTTGACGCATATATGTGGGATAAAATTGCTATTAGAGCTGCTGTGGAATTGATTAAATAATCAGAAACATTAAGAAATGGTAAATTTAAAAATTAAACACAAGGGTAGATACTTAGCATTGACTTTATTCTTTCTTAATATTTTTCCTAAAAGAGACTATATTACGTATTGATACTCTCTTATGTTTTCAGTTTTTATACTAATAGAAATTTGTAAAAGTGATCAGGCTTTGAAACGAAAACTATTAAATAGAAGTCACTTGTAACTTGTTTTGAATAGTTAAATATCTGTGATTCAATACATGTCATAATGCCTAACGCAGTCGTTTTAGTTTGTTTTGCCTATGAATTATATTAAATGGTGTAGGTATCATACATATACACATACATGGCAAACTAACGAATTTCTTGAAGGTTTGCATCGTTTCACAATGTTTTCATTAAATGTTGTATTGATGCTTAGTTTTTTTTGTATTATTCCTCCAGTACTCAAGTAGTCTTGTACTCTACTTTGGTACTCAAATAAAAGGTTATAGTTTATAAGCTTAATGTGCTTTAACCCGGAACAGTTTATTTTACCCTAAACAATTTATTATGGTTAATTTTTTTACCATTAAAAATAGCAATTAAAAAATGAATGAATCTTAAAGGCAAGTGGGATTTTACGCATCATTTAAGTGATAATGTATGTTACTTTTTGGTAACATTTTTCGTTTCTTGAGAAAGTTGATATTGTGTTGGTATTCTCCAGCTGAAGAACTTAGCATGCAGAATATAATGATTTTTGGTTTTCAGATTTTAAAGTGTGTGTGTCTGTGTGTGTGTGTGTGTGTGTGTGTGTGTGTGTGTGTGTGTGTGTTTAAATGGGTGGGCATAGCAGCAGATGTGTGGCAAAAGTTACACACACACACACACATTTTCCAGAACAGTAACAGGAATGTTACTTTGTTCTTAGTATCCATAGTGAGAATGTGTTACAAGAAATGAGAATCGGGAAGAAGTAAACTTTAACATTTTGGAGTGGCTCCTGGTTATTTTGTTTTAATGCTGAACCTTTGGCTAAAAATCCTCTATTTGAGCTCAGTTACTTTAAAAACAGTTTTCATAACTGAGTAATTTGCCTTTAACTCTCTGGTGTATATTCCCAGTGGCCATCACAAAGTATGTTTTAAATTCCTCTCTATTCACAGTTACATAGTGTTCCCATATTTTGGAAATCCAAGATGAAGTGGATTTGACTAAATCTAGCTTGTTAGGGACAGATGGCTGCTTTAAACAGGTGTCACTTTCATTTTTTACTGCATTGTGTTGGGACTTCCAGTGGTTGACAAAAGGGCTTTCTAAAGCAGGTGGCATCCTTTGCTTTTGTTGTTAGTAAAATCTACTTTTAGAGTTATTTTCCTAGGAAAAGTTTTTTTTTTAAATAAAGTAAAAGCTTTGTAATTTAACATAACTTTTATTTATGAATATCATTCTATTTTTAAGTGGTAGAACTTGCAGATTCTTTCACAAAACACTTATCAATTCTTATAAATAATGGTAAATTCCCTTTGAATCCAGAAAAAGTACACAGGAACATTTTACACACCCAAGTCAAACCCCAAGGCCAATTTGAATAAAGTGAAATTTGGTTAACATGACAAGTTAACTTTTGTCATCCTTCACTGAAATAATTTTTTGACAGCATTTTTTATATGTTGGAAATAGGTGTTGTTTTTGTTGGTTAAATATTTTCAAACTAAGACATTTCCTGACTTCATTTACTGCTATAAAGTTTATAGTGATCTTTTAATGATAATATTTTTAAGTATTAATGTTCAAAAATATGTACTGCAGTAAATAAAAAAATTATCAACCTATTGATTTCTAAGGTTCACTTTTACTCTGTAATTCTGTCCTTTTCTGTGGGAATTTTATATTTGTTATAACAGATGCACCAGAGGGTGCTGTGCTGTTTGCAACACGAGATTATTATCACTAAGAGTGTGAACTCACTAGAACTTTTATTTAAAGAAAAAAATTTTAAATATATATGCATTGAAGCGTATAATAGGCTTATTTTTATGGAGTTTAACATACTATGTTAATTGGCACTTTTACATCAGAACCTAACTTCGTGTACTAATACATATTACCGCAACATATAACAATATAAAGATTGATATCTTTGGCAGTGTCTGGCATTAGTCCTATAGGCATATATGTTGATTATCTTATGTAGATATTTTAATCTTTATTTCAAAACTTAGGTTACCCTGAGAATCATACTATTTGGCGATATGTGGCTTTATACTTCTTAAATTTCATATGGTAGCACATATCAATAATTGTCCGTTCTTATAACACTTTTACATGGCTTAATTAGTGATATGCTTTTTATTGTATAATCTTTAAAAAAACTGCACTGGAAAAATAAATGGCAATAGTGGTTATCAGGCTAATTCATAAGAAAATAGTATTAACATTATCTAGATAATTCTGGCTGGGTGTATTGGTTCACGTTTATAATCCTGGCACTTTGGGACTGAGGCAGAAGGATCACCTGAGGCTGAGTTCAAGAGCAGCCTGGGCAACATAGCAAGATTTCATTTCTATAAAAATAAGTAAAATAAAATTAGCCAGGCTTGGCGGCACATGCCTGTATTCTAAGCTACTCAGGAGGTTGAGGTGAGATAATTTTTTAGCCCAGGAGTTTAAGGTTACAGTGGGCTATGATCATGGCACTGCACTTCAGCCTGGGTGGCAAAGCAAGACCCTGTCTCAAAACACCAAAAACAGAAATGAATGCAATCCCTACTTCATGCTGTTGGGTTAGGCTTGTTTGATTGTTTAATTTGGCTTATTATCTGAAAACTTTTAGGTTCCCTGCCCTACTGTGTGCCATATACTTTTAAACTGGGAGCGATCTTATATTGCTTTCTGTATTTTATTTGTTTGTGAGAGATTTTCAGGAGAATACTGAATCCAATCTTGGGGTACTTCTTGTATCATCGACTCTTTTCACAGCAATATATACTCTAAAAGGCATACTGAAACAGTGATATCTTCCTTAAGTAAGCTTAGAAAGATACAGTTACAGCATATAAAGTTTTTAATCTTGATAATGGATTTATCTGTACTATTCCACATTTTACTATAGTTAGTTAATTGTGATATTTTTATAAAGTAACCTTACAAGGCATAGTAGTTCATGTGTGTTGGACTGCCTCAAAGAATCCAAAACATTTAATAAAGTAACACTATGTTTAAATACTGGTCTTGCTAAAATAGGTTAGGCATTTTTCTTTAGAAATATAGTTCTACAGTTTACCAGTTAGTTTTTGCCACTAAGATTTTTCCTTTTTTGAAACAGGGTTTTACTCTGTCACTTAGGCTGGAGTGCAGTGGCATAGTCATAGCTCACTGCAGCCTCAATCTCCTGGGCTCAAGTGGTCCTCCTGCCTCAGCCTCCTGAGTAGCTAGGACTACAGGCTGTTGCCATCATTTTAAAATTTAAAACATTTCAATTTTTTTTTTTTTTGTAGAGACAGGGTCTTGCTACATTGCCCAGGCTAGATTTTTGAAAGCGTATTTTATAACAAGTTGTATTGCTTAAAAATCTTTATATTTGTAGTTTTTATTTCATATCAATTGCAGAGTGTTCTTAGTGACAACAAGTCAGTAAAACATGGAAACGTAATTAGAGTATCAATAAATAGGTATAAATAGGTTTTGTTCTTTAAATAGATGGATAGAATAAGTATACTGGTGAATAACAGGCTTTGGAGTCAGATTTCAGATAATCTCATTAGTTGTGTGACTTTGGACAGGTTATTACCTTCACTTAACCTCAGTTTTCTCATTTGAAAATTAGGATCAATCTTGCCTGCCTTATGGGGTTTTGTGAGGGTTAAAGGAGATAATTTATATAATGTACTTTGCTCAGTATTTGACACAATATGTGTTCAATACGTATTGGCTTTATTATTAGGGAAGACTGAGAAAATACCTATTCTAATCTTTTTGCTACCTAAGAATCCTTCGACCATCTTTTTTTAAATGAGTCCAAAAAGTTTTGAAAGACTTTGTTTACCAATTTATACTCATTAAATAATAATTATTCCTTTTCCTCCACTTTAAAAAATAAGGCACAGACAAGCTGCCAATCACAGGCTTGGATTATCATTTGATAACCAGTCTTATCACACTGAATTAATGGAATGCTAGCCCAAAGTTATGTTTTAGTTTTACCCTGCAGCCTTATAATGGGCTCCTTTTACTAGGTTTGCATAACTCTCCTGGGCAAAGGATTTTAGATTAAGAACTAATGATGTAATATTTCATTATCTGTTATACTCCCATTGTCCATTTCATTGTCCCACTTATATTTTTATTTTCACGTTAGACATGAATTATTTGAAAACAGTCTGAGCGCTATTTATAAACTTTATACTGACTGCAGTCAGTAATGTTTAATAATGATAGTCTAGTCAGTTGTGTAAAGATGAGTTTATCAAGGAATTACTCTACATTTTTATAATGCATTGCTTAGAATTGTTACTTTACTAAGGGTAGAAAAATGTGTGAGGTTACTACTTGTGTACCTACAGCAATAAATAATTTTGGGATAATTTGTCAATCCCAATCTTGAGTTGTAAGGTAACCTTGGAACATTATTTAGTGTAATATATAATATGAAATCATAAAGGAAATATGTCACCTGTGGTTTCCTTTCATTGGATATTAAAGATGTTTAAGTAACATTTTCAAGTTGGCTGCTTAATTATTAAAGATGCTGTTCAGTAATTTCCTTCATTTCTATATTTTTCCTGAGCATTTTCATCAGAATGAAATATTTTTCTCATTTTAGAGTAATCTATAAACAGTCCTAATCTTTCTCAAACTGGAAATTTGACCATATATTTCAGTTGAAAATTTACCTCATACTGTATGTCTTTTCTTTTATGCCAAAGCGTTATATGTTGTACATATGTCTGTCTGTGTCACTCATTTCACCATTCTCCCCACTCCCGTTAAGTGTTTAGTTGTATGACCCCCTTTGCGTTATTTTTGTAGATAATTAGCCCTAACATATCAATTAGACTGACTCTTAGCTTCGCCACCTCCTTTGCTTCCTTTCGCCAGTGAATTTGACATACATTTAAAAGGAGCTTTTGGGAAAAGTTTAGGAAATGTGATTTGGATGGTCAGGTTATGCAGTCATACATTACTTAATGATATGGGTATGTTCTGAGAATTACGTAGTTAGGTGATTTCATCATTGTGTGAACATCAGAGAGTGTACCTAACACAAACTTAGATAGTATAGCCTGCTACATGCCTATGTTATATAGTATAGCATATTGTTCTCTATAAACCTGCGTAGCATGTTACTGGACTGAATACTGTAGGCACTTGTAACTCAGAGTTAAGTATTTGTGTATCTGAACATATCTAAACCTAGAAAAGGTAATGCATTGTGTTAAGATGTTTAGTTGGTTATGATGTCACTGGGCTATAGGAATTTCTGAGCTCCATTTTGTTATGGGATGTGGTTTGTTGTTGACTGAAACATTATGTGGTGCGTGACTGTATGGTTATTCTTACCATTTCCAATAGTCTATTATTATCTTACAATTTCTACTCATCTAACTGTCCTCTTGGACAAATATATAACCTTGTTCCACTAACTATGTAATTTGAGTGTGGTTTTGATTCAGAAGGCTCCCTTCTTAGTCCTGGCTATGTACTGGCCTCTGGCTGAGTTCCTTAGGGTTAAATCTGTAGTCCATAAATACTGTGTTTGCACAATCACAGATGCCTGCCGTTGTTGACTGAATTCCTGGATTCTTCTTTCTCACTTTTATTAGAAGCAGTAATAGTAATACCCAGCTAGTACTGCTTGCGTTTGCTTTAGAGTGCTTGGTCAAGATTTCTGGAGGTTCTTGGTAATTCCTGTTTAGGCAAAAATGAGGTATTGGGTAATAGGAGTTGAGCTCAGGAAAACTAATAGAGTGAGGCAGCTGTCCTCGAAATAATAGTGTGTTAGTTGGTAAGAGGAGACAGATACAATGAAAGATGATAAAAGGAGAAAGGACAGCGAGTGACCAGGCCAAGATATGAAGGACTTCAAAAATGCTAGCCAAAGGAGGTTAAAGAGAAAATAAAGGTTCTCACTCTATTTCTAACTGTAAAACCTTAGCCTAGTCACTTACACCCTGTAGGTCTCAGTTTCTCCATCTGTAACATGAAACAATAGGTCTATGGGATTTCTAAAGCCCTTTCCAGTCTATGATTCTGTAGCAAGATTGACACTGGGAAAAGGAAGGAAACATGCCAATAACATGGAGCCAGGAATTGGTATTTTCCTTACTCATGTTCTCAAAGGCTAGCAAGTTGTTTGCTTATTGTTTCTTCTGGTAAGAACAAGAAAGAAAAAAAAAAGAAAGAAAGAAAACCCACAGCCTGGTGCTAGCATAATGGCCATACCTATAGCAAAGTCTCAGAAGGTTCCACCATTTCAATGGCTTCTGTAGAGAGTGGTGGCCAAGTGCCCTCATTTTCTCACCCACATAGGAATTAGCTGAGTCTCACAGCTTGAGCTCCTGCCGGAGCCAGCTTCTCTATGTATGTGTGCCAGACAAGTGTCTGACATTTGGGGCTCCTCCTGTCTGTTGCTCACCAATGAGATATTTAAAACAGGACATAATTTCCCGAGTATGTGGATAGGCAGTTTAACAGAGAGAGAGAGAGAGAGAGAGAGTGTGTGTGAGAGCGAGCGAGTGCATGTGTGCTCTCTGATAAGAATAAAAATTAATTTAGGTTTCTGTTGATCTCATTTTTAAGACATTTCTTCCCCAATTATTGAAGCTATCCAACTGGTTTTTAAGAAGAGCTAAAAATCCCGTCAAGGTCTAGACAAGCTCTGAGAGCCTTTGGACTATGGGGTCCCTGGTCTGGAAAGCATTGCCATCCTCCACACTAGTCTCATGTTTTTCCATTGGTGATAGTTACTGCTTTTCTTTTTCTTAATATTGTTTATACTTGGATAAGCATTCTTTTAATTCAGCTTTGGTAGCAGAAAAATAGTCTTTTGTTTAAGAAGTATACATTTTCTTAAGTTTTAAAAAATTTTTACTTTAGGCTGGGTGCAGTGGCTCACGCCTGTAATCCCAGCACGTTGGGAGGCTGAGGCAGGCGGATCATGAGGTCAGGAGATCGAGACCATCCTGGCTAACACGGTGAAACCCTGTCTCTACTAAAAATACAAAAAATTAGTTGGGTGTGGTGGCGGGCGCCTGTAGTCCCAGCTACTCGGGAGACCGAGGTGAGAGAATGGTGTGAATACAGGAGGCGGAGCTTGCAGTGAGCCGAGATCACGCCCTGCACTCCATTCTGGGCAACACAGTGAGACTCCATCTCAAAAAAAAAAATTTTTTTTTACTTTGATACTACTTTGGTTAGTAGACTTATCAAGATTTTAGAACATAGCAGGCTAAGAGAGGAAGCAGTTTTGCATTTATTCAGGATAAGTCATATATTCTGCTGTATCACAACTCTTTTACCAGCCTAATAAGGGGAGTATATTAAAGCTTAGATTGTAGTTGTTGCTTTAAAAAATTTATTTTGGAATGCTTTTTTACTGATTAATATAGACATTTTCAAGTTTCTGGACTACATTCAGATTTGCATGCCTAATAGCAATTGTGTATTTCAGTATGACTTTCATCTTTAAAATATATCTGATCCCCTTCAGTCTCAGTCAGCATAGTTTAATGTGCAGAACCATTTTAGAGGTTCTTTGCTTGTCAGTTAAGTTTCCTCCATGTTTTAGTTGTGGAGGAATGGGGGAGGTTGCTGTAGAAGGGCAGGAAAAGCAGATACATTTAGAAATCATATCCTGTTTCTATTGTTAGACATCAGTGCATTACCTATTTTCCCCAGTTAATTTTCCTGGACCATTAAGTTCAGGCGGGTGTGGGGGCTTGAGGTGGGACTTATGGGGCATGGGGAGGTGGGAGACAGAAGACTCAGGTGATCCAGTATTTCTTCCAGATTTCTTTCCTTACCTACTGTAATATTGTGCAGAGTACATCTATTTTTGTGAAGTTGGGTATTCTGTTTAATTTTATTAGTGATTCCTTTTTTCTAAAGAATCAATATATCTGTATATATCTATCCATTAGTACATTAGTAGATGGAAAATAATATCTTTCTTTTTTAAGGAACGTGAATTTTGATTTAGTCATGCACAAATTTTAGAAAGGTAGGAATTAAAAAAAAAGACTGGTGAGAATATCTAGTTCATAAGCAAGGTAACAGTAGTGGTGCCTTAAATCTATCTCTTTATGTTTTGCTTTGGATAAATGGTTTTGTGGATATATGTTTTTGCATTAGAATTTAGGTTTTCCCTTGATACTATTTATGCTATTTTAAATAACCAAAGAGTAAAATCTGTCACATCAGGCATTCGCTGATTGGCATCTGATTATATCTAATGACAGTCTCAGAGATGAATTTTGTTGAAGTGTCAGTTTAAGGGTCATTAATAAAAAACATGAAAAGCTATTATATGAGTAATCTGAAAATCACCTTTACAACTTTAAAAGCACAATATGTATTTTGATGTGCCATGGTGAAAACCCAACATGAAAAATCAGTACATAACACGGAAACCCATAAATTTAGATTCTTTGTTTCATAAAATGGTTATATTGCATATGTCTTAAGAGCATTTTAAAATACTTTGTTTAGCTCACACTTGTAATCCCAGCACGTTGGAAGGCCGAGGTGGGAGAATACCTTGAGCCCAGGAGTTCAATACTAGTGTGGGCAACATAGTGAGACCCTGTTTCTACAAAAAGTTAAAAAATTAACCGGGTGCAGTGGTGCCTGCCTGTAGTACCACCCCCTCAGGACTGAGGTGGGTGGATTGCTTCAGCCCACAAGGTGGAGGCTGTAGACAACCTGGAGCCTGGGCAACAGAGGGAAACCCTGTCTCAAAAAAACAAAACAAAACAAAACACAACTTGGTTAAAAAAATTACTTTTCAATTAGAGTGTAGTAGATATATTAAGAAAAATGGAGTTTAACTTAGATAATGTGTTTGTGTGTATGTAGATACTTAGAAAGTCATTTTAATTTACATTTTGCTTGGTGTTGTAGAACAATCAATACTGTTTTTGTGCACTGATTTTTGCATTATCCATCTCTTGGAGAATCATTAGGAACATTTAGTATTTCCACCTCAGTGCTATTTTCTTGAGGCAAAGAAAATTAGGGGAACTGTTCGATGAAATTCTTTGACCTTCATGTGGTTTTTGAGCAATTTTTAATAGTGTCTCACGTTATATGATGATTTTTAGAGGCTACTTTCAGTTAATAAAGGCCGTGAATGCTGAAATTGAATTAAATTGTAGTTAAAGACAAAAATTGTCATTCATTCCAATTATAGGAGGCTAAAATATTGTGCTGTTGGATCAGCATTTGATCTTCTCCTTATTTTTAGAAGTCTGCCGAGTTTTGAAATGTAAAACTTTTTAAATAATATTGAATGAGTAGAGCTGTATAATAGTTGTGGGTTTATATTTCAGCAAAGATTTGAGTGCCATATGTCTTGGAAGTAAGGTGGGATTCTTTTATCTTGGAACTTGGAAAGAGATTTATTTTAATATTTTGATTGGGTTAGGTTTGCTTGAGCATTTTTGGGGGTTGACAGAAATGCAAATGACCATGGACTGGAGATACAGGTCAGAGTAATTTGTGAGATGAGGTAATTGTAGCGATCCTGACGCAACACTGACTTGCAGTCCTACTGCCTGTGATAAACTTTAAAGACTTCTTTCTTTAATGATGTAAGCCTCTCTATTAAAATGTGTTTTTGTTAATTTTCATTGCTGCCTGGAATTTCCCAAATGTACATTATCTGGGAGCTTTGGAAGTTCCAGTTTACCTTCTGGATTATAAACCTTAGAAAGAATGCCAATAGATGGCACCCCATGCCCAGAACAACACCTTAATCTGAAGGAATGGGGTAAAACATGAAGAGCAGGATCATATAATTTGAAAAACTAGAGTATGAACAGTGACTAGTACAATGTAGAGAAAAAGAAGTATCATTTCAGGGACTAAATATGAATCCCAGTTCACCATATTCTGCATATCTAATAATATCACTGCTATGACTGATGACATTTCTAATGTTTGATTCAAAAACATTCTAGTAGATGCCTAAGATAATTGGATAAATTAGTCTCCAAGCTTTTGGTTTTTTATTTTGTCTTTTAGCTTTAATTTTGAATGAGGAATTAAAGCATTTGTATCAATGTATATTTAGTGCAGTACTATTTTGGTTAATTTAGGTATCCTGAAATGACTTAGATTTCCATTGAGTTTTAAGGAGCATAAAGAAATGAGAGAAATGGGTTATTAGATACAAAATTGCATATTCTCAGCTATGTGGACATATTTTTTAAGGTTTCCAATTGTAGAGGGTTACAAAAGGGACATATGATATTTGGGAATCAAGAAGGATAAAAAAGGATAGGAAGAGATACTGAAAAGTGGAGTTGAATGAAATTAGTAGAGAATTTGGAAATAAACATAAAAATAAGGTAAGATGGAAAAATTACAGTATGAATGGTGAAATAATTTGTTGAATGGAGAATTTCTTTTTAAAATCTTTACTGTGATTTTTACCTAATGGGAGGACCCAAGGAAAAAGATTGTACTTAGCCTCTTTTTGAGCACCACATTTATTTTTTTGTTTGTTTGTTGGAAATTTTTATAACAAGGTGCTGGGATCTTTGACTAGTATGAGGTTTGACTATTTCTAGACATTGTATATAGAAAAGATTAAATTGAGATGTTGCATCAGGGTTTTCCTGTAATTATTTTCTTATTACAAGGTAATATATTAATATATAAAATACACAAAATTAGTATATCCAGTTGAGATATCTGATTAGTTTATCTGATATCTAAAGCAGCCTACATTTGTAAAGTCAGTATATAGTAAAAAACTGTGTACCATAAATGTATATATTCCTAAAACATTTTATATTTTGGAACATTTAAAACTTACATTGGAGTAGTATAATAAACTCCCATATGCCCATTACATGCATTTAACAAATTAGTACCTTGTATTGTTCTAAAGCTATATAATTTGAAATATTTGCTTATTGAAATAACCTTGAATCATTCTTTACTTTGTGTTGCTTTGAAAATATTTAAATCTTATGCTAAGAACAGATTCAATGTATACTTGAAAAAATGCTTATGTTTAAAACAAAATATTTAAAAATGATCTTGCTTTTTTCTCTCAGCACAGCATTTCTCTTATTTATTATTTTTATTTTTATGGGTACATGGTAAGGGTATATATTTATGGGATATTTTGATACATGCATACAAAGCATAGTAGTCACATAAGGGTAAATGGGGTATCTGTCACCTTAAGCATTTACCATTTCCTTGTGTTACACACATTCTAATTATACTTTTAGTTATTATAAAGTGTACAATAAATTACTGTTGACTGTAGTCACCCTACAAGCACAGCATTTCTAAATCAGGAAGTTTGTTCTTGGTTTCCGGTCATATCTTTTGATTAGTAATTGAATTCAAGGCTCCTTTACTTGAATCCTGACCCATCATTAAGAAAGGGAGAAAGTCCAGGGACAGTAGCCCGTATTTGAAGAAACCTGTGTTGAAGACTGACTCTCCCAAGGGTGAAATGGGGTTATCTTTTGTCTGCCATTCTTTTGTTTGTGGGTAGATTTGAGTAAACAGTTGAGTCATTTTGTAAGTTGATGAGGGAAGAGAACCAACTATCTTCTGCTGCTTCTGGTATTATTTCCTTCAAAGTTTGCTACTCATTTTGTTTCTAATAGAACATAAAGGAAGAGACATCTAAGAGCTAATATACTGATAGTTTATGATGTCACCAAAGCAGTTTAATATTTTGTGGTTTAGTATCTTCAGGGAATGAGGAGGTTCCTTCTCTTAGTTTTTTTATTTGATTGAGGCCAGACTGGTATGAAAGAACTTTATTTTACAATTCTAAAATCTGTAGCCAAAAAAAATCGTTATTCATGTAATAATAGTATTATTACATGAAACTATTCTGTTATGAGCAGGCTAGTATATATAACAAATAGTGATTAATGGCATTTTAATAAACAACACAAAATTTATACCTTAATCTTTGTAAAAGCTGATGTTTCCTTGTTTGAACCTAATTAAATGATAAAGATATGAAGAGGTAAATACAGTACATTAAATAAGCTTGCATTTTTTGTTTGCATAATAACTTTAATTGCTAAACCTCGTTATGATCCCAAGGGTTCAGTGGAATTGTGTATGACTTAATGTATTTTGTGGCGGTCTTTAAAAATATTTCTGTACAGAGTAACTAGACAAACTGAATAGTAAAGTGATACAAAATAACCGAAGTGATACACTAATTAAATGATCTTATTTCAGAACTATCTTTTCTCAAAGGGTTATATATAATTCTAACTGACATTAGGAAACATCTTCATTACGTTATTCTGCGTATTAGATTTTTATACTTTTCAAAAGTAGATAGAAGATACAGTGTATGAAGAAAACACCAGTATAAAGTTTAGTGAGCCAAACAATATGTGAATAAAACGTAAATGTAACCCTGCAAAACAAAAGATTATAGAAAGTACATGTTATTTTCAGAAATATTTATAGATTTCCTTATGAGTTTAATGCAATATCAGTTTGAACATTTATAGTAACTTTTTCTGTGTTTTTAGATACCTTGTACTTAAAATCAAAGTATAATTTTATTTGGCTTTTTATTATTTTACATTCTGTTTAGTATCAATGAAAGCACAGGCAGTTTTATTCTAGTGTTTCAAAGTTGTTTAGTTTTAAATTTGACCACTACTGCATTTGCGTTATAGGATATAATTTGAAAATCAGCCATTTTCAGTGTGGGAATAATAATATTGATCCACTTATTCTATGTTTGAGTAACTCCTCAATAACTAATGCTCTAATTTGGAAGAACACTGTCTCTTCACATTTAAAAGAGAGTTTTGTTTGTTTGTTGCTTTTTTTTTTTTTTTTTTGCAAGAAATGATCTGTATTTTATAACCTGCCCTGTTTGCATAGCAGCTAAGCTTTTGGGTCTGGAACTTCAAATCCCCTATGATGAGTATCTTTCTTTCTCAGTGGCCGACTTCAGCCTGTCTTCCTATCTCTACTTATTTTACTGCCATATTCCACTGTCCCTTTACTATGTCTGGCCCTGCACAGTAGACCAAAAGAGATAGCCATGGGACTACAGCAGATTAAAGAGGTGAAAAGGTTTCTCACTAGAGTTACACATGTTTCCGAATGGCCCAAATATATAGGATTTCAGTAGAGACATAATTACAATGTTTTATTTTAGAGTCAGATTCTTTTAGTTGGAATGGACTTTGGAAGTTATCAAGTTGAACCCCTCCTTCCTCCTCCCCACTTATTTTATAGGTAAGAAAACTGGGGGTGAGTGACTTGTACAATGACATAGAACATCAGAATTAGGACTGTCGAACTCCAGCCTCCACACTCCTCGACAAATGTTCTTGGGGCTAATACAAAACTTTTTTTAAAGGCAAACAACTCAAATGTACTGCCTTTAGTGTTTAAAGTACCTGTTTATCTGTAATTTTGAACTCCATATTTTTTCTAGAAAAAGCAAGTTTTATAAATCTGCATTCAAAGTTTGCATAAATATCAATGTTGTAATTATTTCCAACTGTAATTTTTGGTGTATGGATTATTTTATTTTAGAATGACATAGAAATAAAATTTAAAAATGTTTTCCAAACCATAAGTAGGCTTTATTTTAAGGAGAAATGCCATACTTACTAGGTTTTTTTAAAAAGAAAAATATTATATATTTAATTCCTATTATTTGTATTTCCTCTTTTTGGGAATTAATGATGTATGTCATAGTCAGTGTATTAGTGTAAATGATTTTCAGTCCTGTTATGCACGTCTTTACTTTTTTGATGAGGGTAAAGGTGCTTTTAATTATTTTAAGAATTTTTGTAAAAATTCATTTAATTATGAATTTTAAAAATGGAAATGTTTGTTCTTGTAGGTCACTCTCTTGTGGAACAAAAGTAAAATATTGGCAGCTGATATAGGTGGTACAAGCTGAGACTTGCCCAGCTGGGCTTTAAAAGTGTAGCAGCACTCTTAAGTAGCAGTGAATGAACAGAATGAATATATGAACGGACTGCCCTTTATTCCATAGCAACCAGACGCAATACCAGCAACTATGCTATTATCTGATTTTTTATTTTCTTAATCTGAGTTTTTGGAAGGTTATGTTGTTTACTTTTTAATAGTATGGGACTGTGGCAGGAATTGTAATTGCCAAGATTTTGTCTAATTATTTCTCTCTCCTCTCTGTCTCTCTCTTTCTCTGTGTGTGTGTGTCTGTGTTGTACATTTAGAAGTAAATCAGTGAGCTCAGGCTTGAATTTAGTTTCAGTATTGTGCTAAAGATGAACAGTTTGAGCCCTAACCCTGTTAATTATTTGAAACAGTCAGTTTAAGAGAAACCAAGAATACGACAACTGAACTTCTCAATGTAACCTGATGCTCTCTGCAGCCTCACTTGTGGTAACAAATCTGAAAGGACACATTTATATAAAACAGGAGTATGTTTCCTGTGGGGGGAAAACCGCTTGTCATTTGCTTTTAACAAGGTGTAAATCCCCACAGATAAACCTTCTTGTAAAACTGTTCCCTTTGGATTTAGCCTCACCTTCAATAAAAAGAGAGATGTAATAAACAAAAGTATGATGAAATATTAGTTACCTCTTGCATTTTTTGCTTAGAAGTTCTTCATTTTTATTCTTTATCATTTTTTAAAATTTAATGCTGCTGTTTCAGATGAATTGAGAGAGTCAGAATATAATGCATTACATTCATTTTGCTTTCTGTTAATGTTTTTGGGGGAGAGATCTAAATAATATACTTTTAGATTGAACTATATTTCTGATATATCGACATATATACTGACTCATAAATTAGAATGGAAAATACAAATATTGAAAGTGTAATTCAAATGAATAGAAAGTGCTAAATACTTGCAAGTCTTAAATTCAGATTTGAATATAGAGATTGAGTTACCAGAGTAACTAAATACTAGACTGCTGTGCTTGTTGGATGCGCAGAGAAGGAAACTCAGATATGGAACGTGGTGTTAATGTCTTATGAATTTGTAATCTGGATACATTTTTACTTAACTTTTAAATTTTGGATTAATAGAGTCCTCTAAAAAGAAGTTTTTTTTGAATTTTTAGAAATAGCTACAGTTGTATGTTTCCCTCTGTCAGAATCTTTTCAGGATTCCTCATTGCCTCTTAATCAGCATCGTTTAAGAAATATTTATTAGTTATCACAGTGTCCCACAGGGCAACCACAGTCTTTGCTGTTAGGAAGCTTATAGTCTCATTCCATTTTCAAACTTGTATTTCACCACTTTTCTCTGTACTTCCCCTTTTCTGACCAGTCTACATTTTGTGTCTGTGCGATCTGCATTTGTGAATTCAACCAGCTGAGGATGGGAAACACTTGAAAAAAGAAAACAATATATAACAACACAACAATAAAAGAAGTAAATACAGTATTACAACTATTTGTATAGCACTTATATTGTATTAGGAATTATAATTAATCTAGAGATGATTTAAAGTATACACAGGAGGATGTGTACAGGCTATATACAAATACTATGCCATTTTATATAAGAGAGTTGGGCACCCTTTTTTAAGATGGAGGTCCTGGAACCAATTCCCCATGGTTACAGAGGGACAACTGTATTATGTATTGGTTAACATCATGAACTTCAAAATGAACAGTCCTAGGTATGAATTCTAGCTCTGCCACTGACTAGCAGTTTAATGTTAGGCAGATTACTTACATTCTGTGAAATAGGATTAATAAAATCAACCTGAAAAGATTGTTTCAAAGATTACACTATATGACATAGTCAAAATGGCACTGTGCCTGACACGTGTTTAATAAATGGCAATGGCTATTATTATCCTATATGGTCTCCTGAATTCTGCCTTGTCATTTCTTTTCTCTGAAACTTAGTTCTCATCCTTTATTCTATTAGAATGTGTTTTCTACCCTACTTCAATTAATCTCTTCTAAAATTTGAGTGGTCCCTAACTTGATGGGTTCATTTCTAGTAATTTCTTATTATCTTTGCTAATTGATAATTGTGATTTAGATTTTCGTTTGTTCAGTTGTAAATGCTTAATCTTTCTAAATTGTTTGTAAGCTTACTGAGGGCAGAAGACTCCATACTCAAGGTTTTTGAAGTCAGCATGAGACCCAGTGTCTTTTTCTAGTAGAAACAATGAATAGTTGTTTAAGCTTCAGATTGTTAATTTCGAATCTCTAATCAAATCTTAGAAAACACATTTAACTATTTAAAAACTTTGTCTAGTTCTGATTTTACAATGACCTTTCAATCAATGCAATCCAACCCAATTCCATTGGATTTATTTACTTTCTTTTTTTTTTCTGAAATGAATTTAATGGCATGAATTCATGAATTTTGGATATTTCTTCAAATAGAGTATCATGTAGCTGGCAGTGGATTGGGCCTACCTTAATCCAGGTCTTTTTCTTCTTACCTTTTCAAATGACATTTTGTCACCTCATTCTGTATTTATATGTATACATTTCTCTATATATGAAATTCTAGACTCATGTATCTATATATAGATATAATTCCAGACTTGTTTAGATTTTCTTAGTATCCAACAAGACTAATATCTTACTTTCAGAAGTTGGGGAATGCCTTTAAGTATAGTTGTGACAGGGTGCAGAAATTCCTTAATATAGGAGAGACGTGTGGGGCATTATGGGAACCTTGCTTTGGGGGACTACTTTGAATATCCCAAACCTTGGGTTTTTCCTTCTACTGCCTAACTTTACTGTGCCTGCTGGGATGTCAAAAGTAGAGGATCAGGACTTCAGATCCAGGGTTACACCGAGGCAACCAGTAGTATCAGAATGGAATTACTACAGTAGTGAGATCCATGTTTGCATTTGTGATATTTTAATTAGGGTTGCACTATGCAAAGGTATGATTATCCGCCTTTATGTCTACTACAGAGACTTTACCCTGAAAAACCTTCTTTTAAAAAAAAAACAAAAACAGAGTTGTCCTTCATAAATCTATCCAGCCCTCATTTTAATCAGTGTATATTCCTTATATACCATCTCTCGAGATGGTGAGTTGCTGAATTTAGTGCCATTTGTGAAGTCATATTAACCTCTTTCCAGACTTAAGGAGTGCTCCTCAATTTCTATAAGTTTTAATATACATGCTCATTTCACTTTTTAGAAATTATTTCATTCATTTCTTGAGCAAATATTGGCACATAAAGTAGGGGCCAAGAAGTGAACTGCTGTGAAAGATACAAGAATGAATAAAACTGATCTTTCTTCAAGGGCCTCTGCCCTTGAAGGAACTCACATTCAA
Organism: Hylobates moloch; assembly: GCF_009828535.3. Classification (NCBI taxonomy): domain Eukaryota; kingdom Metazoa; phylum Chordata; class Mammalia; order Primates; family Hylobatidae; genus Hylobates; species Hylobates moloch. Next base: position 75,201,318 of record NW_026652294.1, read on the forward strand.
ACAATTGGGGATGAGGGAGAGAGAAGATAAATGAGTATGTATTATAATAGATGGTTGTGAATGCTATGGAAAAAACAAATGTGAGAAGCAGGGGGGTAGAGAGTGTAAATGGTATGTAAATGATGGGGGTGGAGAAGGCTGTAATTTTAAATAGGGTGATTAAGAACACCTTGCAGATAAGGTAACATTTGAACAAAGACCTGAAGGAAGGAAGTTTTGGATATGTCTTCAAATGTGGCTTTGTATATTTATAATATAATGTTGATACTTTGATAGCTGCTAGCCTTCCTTTTGTATTAAAGAGTCCTAATTTTTACATCTGTCCTCACACAGCACTTTCTGCCTTTCTCTTTGCCCCCTTTTATCATTTTTATATGCCTTTCCCTGAATATATATTTTATATATATATATATAGAGAGAGAGAGAGAGAGAGAGAGAGAGAGAGAGAGAGATGTATTGACCAAAACTAAGGAATCGAGCAGATTGAGACATTTTCAAAATTAAATTCTTGAAGTCCACCCTACCTGCTTCCAAGTTGGAGGCTCTTTGGAAACACTTAAAAAATTGAACAGCATGTACACATGAAGCGTTAAAAGTAAAAATTACAATAATAGGCAAATAGAAATTAGAGTTAGCCAGACTGCTAATTTGGTTGGTTATACCCTTAGTTTACTTAGGGCTAATTTAAATTGGACAGAATCTTTGCATATGATGGCTTCTGTGATAAAAATGCTCTTCAGTGTTTTATATGAAACAGAATGTCATTGCTTATATAGCATAGCTATCATCTAGTTGTCTTTAATAATAATTTATGAATTGTATTTATTTGTAAAACTTTGTACATGTAGAAAGACATGAAAGACATAAATGAGAGGTTGTTTAAATAAAAGTTACTAATGGAGGCAAATTGTCTTGAATTCTATTATTTTGACAAATAGATTGTCATACTGCTATTTTTAGAATGGGATTTTCTGTGTACTAGTGTCACAATAATATTTTCCATTTCAGTTTGGTGTCAGTCAGTTTGGTGTCAAATATTCAGCATTATGTGCCTGTCATCCATTATGAAATGTACAGTTTCACAGTATTCGAGGCTATTGTATTCTATTGAACTACTTAAAAAATGATACAAAATAAAATATAATGAATGTAACATGAATGTGTATATGTTTTTTAAGTTATTTAAGGAAATAGACATTTTTATGGAACCTTAAGCAAAACAAAAAACTACCTTTCTCTGTTTGAACTTATACAATTATATATACAATATTTATTTTTAATCTAGCTTTCTATCCTGAAAGGCCGGTTCAATGATTATACTTGCAAATATGCCCAGGCATTTATGTCTGAAGTGAGTCAGCTGTGCACACATTTTCTCAAGCTGTGGGCCAGAGTCTGTTGAAGACGAGTACCTGGTTATTTCTGACATTAAAAAAGTAAAAAATTAAGTAAAATTTAGTATCTGCACTTGTTTGTACCACCCTTGTGTTTATGAAAAGATATGTGAGGTATAAGAGACTTTGGTGACCAATGAGTCTTCTCTCATGTTTTTCCTCGTAACTCTTTTGATTAGGAAACACTTGAGCATGTTACAGCATAGAGCAGTTTGATGAAATGATGAAGTGAGTTTCCATGTATCCATCACTTTCCTTTAAAGTTAACAACTTATGGTTAATCTGGTTCCAGCTATAATCATTTATTCCCCACCTATCTTGTTATTCCCATTGCTTTTTACCTTTGGAAGGAGAACCGACATAGATGACTCAGGGCTAATATTCACATTGCCAGTCGATTGCTCTGCCTTGTATGTTGTGTTATCTACCCTGTGGATGGAAGGGTGAGGAAAAAAAAATCGTGAAAATAATGAAAGTTTCGAAACAAGTGTTAAATTTAATATTTTGAATTGTGAACTGTCATATTTCTGATGTTAGATTTAGAGTTGGAATTGAATACTGTATAATTTTTCAAATTTAGTATAGACTGCACAAAGACTGAAAGTTCTGTGAGAGTATCATTTACCTCTTTATTAAGATGGCTTTTATGTTTTTGAAAGATTTTCTGTGTATTTTTCTTTCACTAAAAATTGTGAAATATATAAGTGAGTTTTTGGCATTCATAATATGGTGTGGCTGAAATTATCCTTTGCACTTATAGAATGTACTTCAAGGTAGCTTTTCAGTATCCTCAATCACTAATTTCAAAAATCAGCTCATTTCAGTATCTCAAGTTTTTAGATGTATAAAGGTGAATGGTGGTAGTTATAAAGTGAAAGTTATTTTTTTTTTTTTTTTTTTTTTGGGACAGAGTCTCGCTGTCGCCCAGGCTGGAGTGCCCAGGCTGGAGTGCCGTGGCTCAATCTCGGCTCACTGCAAGCTCCGCCTCCTGGGTTCACGCCATTCTCTTGCCTCAGCCTCCCAAGTAGCTGGGACTACAGGCGCCCGCCACTATGCCCGGCTAATTTTTTGTATTTTTTTTTTTTTTTTTTTTTTTTAGTAGAGACGGGGTTTCACTGTGTTAGCCAGAATGGTCTCGATCTCCTGACCTCGTGATCCGCCCGCCTCGGCCTCCCAGAGTGCTGGGATTACAGGCCACCGAGCCCGGCCGAAAGCGATTTTTAATAGAAGTTAGAAAACGTGTTTAACTGAGGTTACTCTTATAGTCAGTTCTAATCAGTATCACATTCCTGTAATAAATTTTAGTTTTAAAAGTTTCTTTGGGCAGGGCACAGTGGCTCACATCTGTAATCCCAGCACTTTGGGAGGCTGAGGTGGGTGCATAACTTGAGGGCAGGAGTTCGAGAACAGCCTGGCTAACGTGGTGAAGCCCTGTCTCTACTAAAAATACAAAAATTAGCTGGGTGTGTTGATACATGCCTGTAATCCCAGCTACTCTGAAGGCTGAGGCACGAGAATCGCTTGAACTCGGGAAATAGAGGTTGCAGTGAGCTGACATTGCACCACTGCACTCCAGCCTGGGTGACAGAGTGAGACTCTATCTCAAAAAAAAAAAGACAAGGAAAAAAAATATGTATCTTTTTGTATATCAACATCCTTATTGACCTTGGCTAAACAAATTGTTGAAATAATTTGAAGAAACAAAATAAGGAAATATTCTGTCAGGAGAAAGGAGAAATAATAATTTTATGGCCCTTGGAATAATTTTATTTTTCTTTTTATACTTGGTAATACATGTGTACAAAAAAGTATTCTAACCTGTAAGTCAAGTTCTTGGTTACCAACTCTAATTATATATCAAAGAATTTATAATTCTTGATAAAAATTATGAAATTAAGAAAAATCTGTTCTTTTTGTCAACATTTACTGAGGAGCTTTGATTTTTAAAAATTTTTTTTAGGAAGGTGGGTAAATGGAGATGAAGCAAATGTAATAGGGTGTTACTAGTCCAAGAAAACTGGAATTTGCCAAAAAGAGGCTAATTGCATGGTGGAATATGTTATTTTCTGTAGCTACATAGTATATAGTTTCTTTTATGGATGCCACACTTAATTATATTGAAGCTTTCTAACCTTGAGGAGACAAGGATCCAATGAATACCAGAAGGCACAGTCCAATGACACTGCCAATATAGATATCCATACTGTTGGTTTTGTTTTTGCCGTTTAGTTAATAGTATTGACAGGGTCCTAAGTATTCATGTAACCAATTTAGAACTTTTGATTCTTTAAGATCAGATCCTTAACAGAATTATTTAATATACTCAACTAGTAATTGACCAAGTATTAAATAACTGTTTTGGAAGTTAACACATTTGCCTAACACATGCCTTGTGACTAGTATACTCCTCAGTAGAATCTGACTTTAATAACTTTATTGACTGGTGTGTGTGTATGTGTAGTGTGTGTGTTTGAACCATTTGTTCTTATTTGGGAAATATCAATTTTAATTACTTTTAAAAGGTTTTCATACATTAGGCCATATAGAATCAAGTTAAATTTTTCTTGTCATACAGGAGAACTAGAAAGTATTCAAATTAATTCTTTGTAAAATTAAGTGGAGCCGGCCGGGCGCGGTGGCTCACGCTTGTAATCCCAGCACTTTGGGAGGCCGAGGCGGGCGGATCACGAGGTCAGGAGATCGAGACCACGGTGAAACCCCGTCTCTACTAAAAATACAAAAAAAAAAAATTAGCCGGGCGTGGTGGCGGGCACCTGTAGTCCCAGCTACTCAGAGAGGCTGAGGCAGGAGAATGGCGTGAACCCAGGAGGCCGAGATCGCGCCACTGCACTCCAGCCTGGGTGACAGAGCGAGACTCCGTCTCAAAAAAAAAAAAATTAAGTGGAGCCTATAAGTTACTAATCTTGGTTTTTACGTTGTGTCTGCCGACATCACTGAATCTTTTAAGAACTTTTTTTTCTGACTTGCATTTTTTTAAGAAGAATGAAGCAAGGAATATGTAATTATTTAATATAAACTTTCATATTTGTTTTCTCTTTTTTCCTTTTCTTTTCGTCCGGAAAATGAATCTACATTTCTTTTAACAAATCCTCTTTCAATTCTCTTTCTAACACGTTCTTGTCTCTCATTTTTTTCTACCTCTTTTCTCCCATTTGCTCTGCTATGCTGTGCTTTGCTTTGCTATGGGCTGTTTCAGTTCTAAACCACCTTAGTGAACACATTCTCTTCTTGCTTCATCCTCAGTTCTTTGGTCAGATGTTGCCTTTACACCTCTCAGCGTACTTCAGCTCTCCTTTATTGTTGATTTCTTGGCCTTTCTTTTTTGGATAGTTGTTCCACATTCCTCTGTTTGTTGCTCTGGGGTACTTTTAGAGAAATAGTTAATATCTTTTACTCTGCTTCCTATAGTGTGTAATGAGAAGAAATGAAAGCAAACATTGAAGGACAGGTAACTGGCTCTTTAAAAAGGAATAAGGTAGTGCAGTTGACAGGTTATTTAAAGGGTTCCCAGCTCAGAATAGTTAAGTTGAAGGGCTAAATGCTTCCAAGAATGTAGAGAAAATGTCTAACTTAAAAAAAGTTAACTTTCCAAAGTTGCAGGCAATATTAATACAGCAAAAATATCCGTGGAAAGTTCTGGTTAGATTTTCATAGTTAAGATGATTATTGTTATTTTTGTGTGTGTGGTCTTTGGTATTTTATGATAGAACACCTTCATCTTGGTCTCCAAATATCTTATGAAAAAGGCTTATTTAAAAATAAGTAATACAAATTAGTGCAATTTCTAAAGGAATTAGAAGCTCTCCCTTAATATGTATCCACTTTTCAAAATCCATTTCCCACAATTTGACTTAACAGTATTTCATTTATAAACTCTGCTATGCTTTTCTTCTCATTTACATTCAGATAATGCTATCTAATTTTAGTAAATTTATGTGAATAATTTATTAAGTGTTAATCTTTAAAGTTATAGAATGTGCATATGATAGGCTGGTATAGATTTTATAATTAATATAAAGTTATTACTGTCCAAAAGTGATGAAAAAAAATCTGTTTTTATAATGAAATGTGGAACTTCTTGATTTTTAAAATAATTTTTTGGGGGGAATGGTTTTTATTTTTACCAACTTCATGATTTCTGGGATTCCTAGTTTTAACTTATTTTTCTATTATTGAAGTTTGTAAAAGGTGAAGGTACTTGGTGCTGCTTTTTTCCCTAAAACTTGCTCAGTTCATTTATATCCATTATGACCTTTTAGGGGACTGTATGAAAATAAAAACTTGGGATTGGTAGGTGGTATAATTGAAATGTAGATGATAATCTGTTCATTGTTTGTTTTACCAAATTAGTTAGGGATTCTGAGGATACATTTTGAATATTTGTGTATGTTTAGCATTTTGTCTCTTTGTTAGAAATCTCTCAGTGTGACTTGTTTTTAATAGGATGTGTCTTGAATTGTAGGCCAATCACTCCTGAAAAGTATTAAGCCCTTTAAACACACTGGTTGGACCCATAGAGGGAAGCCTACAGGTTTATTAGCACTCCTTAGCCTGAAAGCACAGCATACCCTTTTAGGTTGCACAGCAACAGACTCCTAGCAACCATAATAGATTGAATTTCTAAGAGTGACCAGGCCGGATGTAATAATAAAGCAAGAGGTACAAACAGTTGTCATGGTTTTCTTTTCACGGTAAGCTAGTTTGATTTGGGAAAGCTTAGCCTTTCAAAAATGGGCAACCTTCTTATAAAACTACTACTGTTTGTGCACAGGACTTATGGTATTAAAATAGCAATAATAGTACCAAATTTAAACAGCTACTGCTTAAAAATAATATACCCAAAATAACAGCAACAAAAAAAGGATATCATGTAAAGAAGTTTTCAGGGAAGTATTTTTAAAGAGTTTATCAACAACTTAAAAGTGTACTATAGCAAAATAGTCATGCTTTTTAAAAATAAAAAAATTATATTTTTGTTTTCTCACTCTTGTCGTGATCCTCTATTTAATTTTGCAGCAGCCCCTTGTAGTTTTATGTGATTTAAATGATGTTCCTATGAAACTGATGATTATAATAAGCTTAAAATTTATCTAAGAAAACAGGTATTTGACCTGTATATGAACAACATTTTTTGAAATTAGGAACTAATAAGTAGTGGAGCACAGAATTTATTAAAGAAGAGTAAAGTGTTAAAATATATAATCCTTTACAGTGACAATAAAAGTATCGGTGATACTAAGAGTGTAATATTGTGCTGTAACTTTTCTCCTTTGTATCCTTTAGTGTGTGATTGCTAATGTAGACATGAAAAGGAGATTAATTCAGATACATTCGCAACCTGAAACAAGATGCTTCCATCAAAAGAATCAGATCCTCATATAGCTGCTGGAGTTGGAACTACAGTCTTTGACAGCAATAAGCTGTAAATATACACACATGCTAATACCCTTGATTTGTTCATCTTTTGTGGCAGCATTTGGGAAAGATTGTTAAAGTGGCAGTTATAGTAAAGACTGGCAATTACAGTAAAGAGCAGAAATTAGGTATTTGTGACCTATTATATTTCATTAAAAGACTTCCTTATTAAAATGGCACTGCTTACTCTGATTACTTGACAGCTGCCCTAAACAGATTAGAAAATACACAGCTTCAGCTAAAGGTAAAATCAGCCTCTTTAAGCAATATGGCATAGAACAAGTAAATGGTATAGTGTAAGCAATTTTTTTTGTAACACATTTGCTTGAGGTAGAGATGTTTATCAGTGATTAAGTGGTGTATTCTTTCATATTCCTATAATAGTGCCCACAGTGGCATTTCCCATTGAGATATTTTTATACACCCATCTGATATCATACTAGTTCCTACGAAGGGACCTTATTATGGGGCATCATAGTTCGAGAGATCAGCATGACTTCACCAAAGAATCTTTTTCCTGCTAAGTGATGAGTTGCAGCTCCAGTTCGATGTAAATACTGCCTTTACCAGGCAAAACTCTAATTTTTGGAAGTTTCTCCATGAGGTTATCAGTTTTTTTCTTTATCCTTTAATAATCCACTGGAGCCACCGTGAATTTAATGTTTAAATTTGGGCATCACTTTCAGAACATTAAATTGTTTGCTTATTTAGAGAAGAATTCCTTGTGGCACTTGTTACCTTCAAAATATTTCTATTTACTTTGTTATATAGTATAGTGACTTACATAGTGACTGTAGCACTTTATAGAATAGTACTGCCTATCAATTATTCTGATTGTAGTTTAGCAGTTAAGTAGCCTGACTTGGTACATATTGTAACATTTCAAGACTGTCCCTATGTTTCACATCATGAGGTATGGCATAAACATTGTAGATCAGCCTGTGAGTATCAAATCACAGCTCACTCTTGAAGACACAAACCCAGGTTCAGTATGAAGCAGATTGGTGGGAAGATTATCTCCTGCAGCTAATCTTGAATGTAGATTTTTGTCAGGACTGTCACAACATTAATAGAAGGCTTGTTGTAGTACTTGCATGGATCTGTGAAATTTCCACAAAGATGCAAACTACGCTGTGTGAGACAGTTGTATGCCAGTTCCACATACACAAGTATCTTTGACTTACTTCTTTAGCTTAATTTTTTTAATCTGATGCATCTTGCATGATGTATGTCAGCTTGCAAAATTGTTAGGGAAAAATGTGAGTTCTTTTGAATAAGAGAAACCAGCGTTCAAATCTTGGTTTTGTCATTTGATAGCTAACTATCCTTAAATAAGTTCGTTAACTGCCTTGATCCCAGATTTTTAATGTAAAAATGGGAATATTACCTACTCTATAGGGGTTTAAAATGAAAGATAAAGTGAAAGGGAAAATGAGATAAGCGTATAGAGAGAGCTTAACATGATAGTACAGAATTAGTACTCGAACTGTGGAAGCTAGTATTCTTATTTTCATCCTTCTGGCTTAGTCTTTGTGGTATAGGATATGAGGAGAGTTTTGCAGGAGAGGGTAGCAGCTGAAAATAGTAACATGGCAGTAGACAATCAGAAACAAAATTGTTTTCAAAGAGGAATGTTATGTACTATATATTAAGTCATTTTCAGTATTGGTAAGTGATTAAGAATTCTTTAAACTTTTATAAAATGACCTCTCATTCAGATTTCAATCTTGGGGCAGGATCTTTAAAGATTACAGGAGGAATAATAGAAAAAAAATGCACTAAGATGAAATACTTATTACTTTGCACAAAGAGTAAAATTTCATTAATAGAACAAGTTTTGTTATTTTAGTAAATATATACAATGAGGCTCGTATTAAACAGCCTTTCTTTAAAATTTTCTTCCGTGTAAAAATCTGTACGAGCAGAAGTGACTAAACTGCCCGGGCTTGTGTAAGCACCTTACCATGTTGATATAAGAGAACTAAAAATGAATATAGCTTCTGCTTAGAAGAAGTAAGGCAACAGTGGAGTCACATAAAAGTTTGATTACCTTTGGCACTTTTTGGCCCACCCCTTAAAACTATTTAATGTGCTTATCATTGATTTACAAAATATGGTTTACGTTTGAATATATTCTGTTGTTGCTTAAGTGACCATAAAGGCATTTAATTTAATTAGAAGGTAATATTTTTAAAAGAATAGAAGTGGTTTGAAATGTAATAATGGTTTGAAGTAGCTAGTGTGATTAAACTGGTTTGGGTAGGGGCTATCCTATTTCAATTCTTTGAGGAGGGTAAATCCAACCTAAGATTAATGAAAGGAAGAGGCACAGAACATACTTAACATTGCCTTGATATTTTAAGAGTGGGAAGAAAACCAGGCTAAAGTGATACTTTCAGAGCCAGGGGAAACAGTACTTACCCAGATATAGTTATGAGATACAGTCTTTCAGTTAAAACCACTAGCTGATTCTATTGTTCTGCACATTTTAAATCAGTGATTTTTTTTTTGAGTACAATTTATGTATGCATATTATTAAGCCATTTAATGTCATTTTAAAGAATTAAATACTGCCAAAAATAAATCCGGAAATGTTAAATTTCAGAGTTAAAATATATTCTATTGATTGCTGCCATTTTTTTACATCAATGAATATGTAATTCTGATTTATTTTGTGTGGTGCAATGTCTGACTTATGGATGGTACAGTACAGTTGACCGCTTGTAGAAATGCAGAACATAATTTTACCTTTTATGCTTAATTGCATATTATGTCTAGCTCAGTGAAGATTCATACATTAGCTTCATAAATTTTCTTGCTACATAGAATTTTTTTTTCCTAAAAATGGAGAAGTTCTTGCTTTATGGTTATCATTTTTCCTGGATATTCTGAGCACTTTGAATGGTTGAATAGGGGAAAGTATAATATATATACATATACATTAATATATATACATATGTAAATACATAAACATATGAAATAGTGTGGACTTTCTTTTCAGGGCAATTTAAAGTTAGAATTCTTCATATTGATATATAATTACTAGGTGAGAAAAACTGATTAAACTACCAAACTTGTCCAGACTCTCACTATTGGTAAGGTCTTTTAACACCAAAATCTTTTATGCAAACTGTACACTATATATAAATGCTTCTCAAAGTGTGAATAGAAGACCCCTGGAGGCCCTTTTTCAATTGCCTGTCTGTGTGAGGCTGCATTTTCTTCATAACTTCAGACAAAACAGCAGATTGAGTGCAGAACTAGATGTGAGAATCCGTCTTCTGTTAAGCAAGACATTAATGGATTTTATAAAAATGTACACCAGTTCCATACTTACCGAATTTTATTTTGGAAAATTTAGATTATTTTATAATTAAAAAATATTAACATAGGATGATTACTATTATTTTAAATTAATGAATGTTTATTATATTTCTCTGTTTTATTTTCTAATAAGATGGGTATAGATAGATACAACTATGATTTACTGAAGCCTTACTAGCTGGAGAGAGCCACTGTTGCTCATCTCTTCTTAATTCTGCATTCAGAATGTCACATTTCTAGCTTGAAAAGTAGCCATTCCAGAAGTATACACACCATGGAAATTAGTAGAAATCACAAATCTGACTTTTTTTGGTGGGGAGGGAAAGAGTGGAATGTTGGTTTTAAACATTTATCAGCACATGACTGGATATAACACATCCCAACAAAAGTTCTGTGGGATTCTCAAAAAATTTAAGATCTCAAGGGGTTCCAGGTCAACAACTCTGCTTATCACAAAGGAACTGCTGCTTGTTACTGTACTATGCAAATTTAACACCAGAGTCTATGCAAATATATGATTGAGGCAGAATTTTCAGCCAGGTGCTCTGTCTCTAGAGCCACTTTACCAGTCTTTTTTTCTATAGTGTCTTCCAACTAGATTAATTCCACAAAGTGATTTGAAGTCAGAAGATACGTGATATCTTTTGTGGCTCTCATCATACTTAGTACATAGGTTAATTACTTGTTGACTGGTTCAAGACGATCAGTATTATGGGGATATAGAAAAATGGAAAGAAAAAGGATTATGGGCTTGAGTGGTTAGGGAAACCTTCAGAGACGAGGTAAAGCAGGACATGGATCTTAAAAGGTTGTTTTGGAGGCATATTGGCTGTGAGGAAGAGGTTAAGCATATGATGGCATAGAGGCAAGTATGATTTTGATATAAAGAGTTTGAAGAGTTTGTTGGGAAATCGTGAAGCAGATGGACTGGAAAGGAAATGGCTTAGGATTTGGACCTTAACTAAGTTTATAGGATAACCAGCCAATGTGTGTGTGTGTATATGTGTGTGTGTGTGTGTGTATATATATAAATATATATATATATATATATATTTTTTTTTGAGACGAGTCTCTCTCTGTCACCCAGGCTGGAGTGCAGTGGCGCCATCTCGGCTCACTGCAAGCTCCGCCTCCTGGGTTCACACCATTCTCCTGCCTCAGCCTCCTGAGTAGCTGGGACTACAGGCGCATGCCACCCTGCCCGGATAATTTTTTGTGTTTTTAGTAGAGATGGGGTTTCACCGTGTTAGCCAGAATGGTCTCGATCTCCTGACCTCGTGATCTGCCTGCCTCAGCCTCCCAAAGTGCTGGGATTACAGGTGTGAGCCACTGTGCCTGGCCCAGTGTATATTTTTAAAAAATGGATCACATGTTAAGATGAAAGTGGCCCTTTAGGGAGATTAATCTGGCACATCTGTGTAGGATAGATAGCAGAGTGGATCTGAAGTCGGGAACCTCTCTCAATCATCTGAAAGGAAGCATATGGTACAGAACTTGGGCTTTTAATTGAGAAAGACTTTGGTTGAAATCCTTTTTCTGCTAGGCTTTTACTTTCAGTTCATGGATAAGATGTAGGTAACAACTAGCCAGTGGGGTTGTAAATATTAGTGAGGGTGTGAAAGAGCCTAATACAGGTTAGATGCCTGGCACCATGCTAGGACTCTCAGTAAGTTATTATCAATACAACATTTATGACTACTACTACTATAATAATAATATTGTTATTATTTGATGAGTTATAATGAAGATTCAGGCTGGAAAACTATCTTGTAAATAGGATGTGGGGAATCAGGCCCACCCCAACACCAATAAGAGCAAGAATACAAATGAAAGCTCATTCACTATATTTCTCCATACTTAAATGTTGCATATCAGTAAAGAAATGGTTAAATCAAACCTCCTCTGACCTCCTAACTTGACCAGAAACAGCTATATAATGAGATAAATGAGCACTTAGAATTCTCAGATTTTTTTTAGCAGTTCTGTTCTAGAGCATAGTGGCAAAGGGAGAGCTGACCCTTTGTCTACCCTGTAGGCCTACAGTTGAGTATGCCTGAATCTCCATCTGTCATGAGGAGTATAGTCAAGAACTTTGCCTGGGAATTTGGGGTACTGGGAATGTGCTGAAGTAGAGTCTGAAGGATTCAGGGATCATGGCCCTGGGCTGTGCAGACTTCTTGCCTCCCAAGGAGGTACCTGGCCAGAGGGCCAAAGCAAGCTCTCTGAAGGGTGTGGCCCAAGGGCAATGGGCCTTCTCGCTTGAGTCTCATGGTTGTGCTGGAAGGGACATCTGACGTGAGTGACAAATGAGCAGAGCTTATTTACTATTAGTTATGGGGTATGAGAAAATGCGAGTGTAAAAAGATGAAAGATCACTGAGTTTCAGGAGAATTATGGAGCCACTGAGAAAGTAGGACAGTATTTGGGAGTCGGTAGAATGGGACCTGAATGTAGAATAGCCATGTTTTGCTCACCATTATATCCTCCAGCACCTAATTACCTCCTAGCACATTGCCAAGCATCTAGTACTGACTCAATAAATTTTGAAGGGCAGAATAGATATTTTGAATAGTTGTGTCAGAGATGAAAATAAAGTCATTGTTGAATATAGAAAGAAACAAGGAAAATACGGTCTTGTGGGTGAGGCCAGTGTAGCACTTTGGATGGTAGGTAGACAGCATCGATTAGCATGGTCATCTGTCAACTGTTAGTGTGGGGGGACTGTATTATATATTTAACTTTTGTATGTGTGATACCAAACAACTAGTCTTTCTTAAATGAATAATTGAATAATACAAGAAGGAGCTTTTAAGAAATGAATTGGATTTTAAAGTTAAGAGGAGTGACCAAAATTTGTATCATCAGTAAACTGGTGTAACTGAGGAAGTTGTAATCATAAAAAACAAAGAGATCCTAAGCAATTGTGGTTTTTGCTCGCAATGAGATAGGAAACAGTGAAAGATATGTTCAAAGAATAGGTTTTATTTGTAATCTATTTGGAAAGAAGTAAAGAACACAGATGACTGTAGACCGGCCTAAATTTTTCACTTGATATTTACAAGGTATATATAGGGAAAGGTAGTAGGAGAAAAAGATTAGAAGTAATGGAGTAGGTTGAGTTATAAACATGTATAACTGCAGATATGTTTGACTCATGTTGCTCAAAATTGTTAAGAAGTATTGTGTAGTTGCTTAGTTAATAATATATGTGTACTACAAATAAGGCCTCATGTCAGAAAATATACTGAGAGTAAAGTAAGAAAACATAATAATATGGTTAAAATTGCCAAGTTCTTTTTGAGAATCCAAGTGTGTTGATTATTGTAGATTACTGCATTTTCGATGTATTTGGCTTATCACCTAAATATGCAGCAAACACCTGTGATTGTTTTAGTGATCCTTGTCTTGTCTTCTTCAAGTAATCCCAAATATGTGTATTTAGACTGTTGCCTATTCATATATACTCAGCTGTGCCTGTTTGCTTTGTTATTTTTCTATGTCTAATGGAGCAATATAAAAATTTATGGCAACTGTCACTTAATGTCACCTTTACCTTTAAAGAAAAAAGGTAAAGGCAAATCATGCCAGGTAACTACGATGCTCTTTATAGTTAACTAAATTATCAGATATACTTTGTAATAAGTTGATCTCTGATATCATGGGCCAAATTTAGGGAACATACATAAACACATACATGTAAGTATGTTTGTATATCATTGCTACTCCACATTTACTTTATTAGCCAATAAAGATCATTAGTTTAAAAATAGCTTGTGTATTCTCCTTCTTTGAACAAAAGATCTTTCTTTTAAAAATTTCTGTAAAACTAGATTATTTTTAAGGAATGAGCAAATGCATGTCAGCTGCTAAATCATTCCAACTTTTGCTTCTCTACAAGAAATTAGCAGGGTGATTTTCAGAATTGTTTGCTCTCTCATCGTCACACTTTAAAAGCACATATTCTTTTAAAGAATCCTTTTTCTGAGATTTCCCCTAATTTATGTTTCTTATTACTACAATACTATGATGATTCTTCGAATTATAGTTCTTTGAAAACTAAAAATTCTCTCATGTAAAATCAAAAACAGTATCTTTTTTGGCTAAATCAGAAACATCTAAAAATATCAGTGCATTCATGTGAAGAAATACTTCTAAAATAATTCAGTTATGTAATTAATATAATACTCATCTATAAACTTAATAATTTTAAATAGTCACATGGCTTCTACATACCAAAAAATTAATTTTTAATATGAACTAATTGTTCTTGCTTTTAATATTTTAGGCCACTTGGTCATTCTGGCATTTTATGGTAGAGAATACGTTGAGTTTGGCTCATGGAAGGAATATGAGGTAATTTGAACACATGTTCTTTATAAATAATGAACTGCGTGTACATAATACAGAGTATTTTGAGATGTCATATATGGAGTCTCATGTCTGAATTTTTTCAATAGTAATTTTCTTTTTTCATATTTTGGTGTTTTTCCTTTCTTGTTGGTTGGCAATAGTTAATATGGTGAAGAACTTTATTTTCCATCACTACTGTATATGTTTTCAAGAAAACAGTATTATGTACATAGTTATGTGTTTTCAGTTTATATTTTAAATGCTTCAGTTAACCTAGCTTTCTGTGGTGCTGTAAAAACCACAAGAGAATTCCTTCCTTTCCACCTACCAACTTCCCATCCCAACCAAACCTGCCCCAGGTAGGATTAAGGTCATGCTGCATTTTGAAGCCATAACTGCCACACAGAGTTTATAGAGGAACAATAAAGAAAGAGCACTGGAATTCCAATAATGTAAAATTTTCAGGCACTCCTCAGAGTGGTTTGAGAGCACAAATATGAGACTCATTGGTTAGTCTTTTCCTGTCCTTTGATACCCATATGCGACCCTGCGTAATGTATGGGTTTGTAATTCTAAAATGGCAGTCAAATAAGTGTATATGCTACATGTATTTTCATAGTGGTTTCATAGACTAAGCATTAAGCCTATATCAAAGTAAGTTTCAATTAAAGGTAGAAAAATAATAGTTGACTTTATGAAATTTAGCCAATGATACAATAGCATGCTTATCAGTAGATATTAAGTATTTGGTAGAGTAATTGGTTAATATACTGCTGATGTCATAATTCCCCTACTCGACTACTCAGTAATAGTTTTGTTATGTAGAAAGATGCAGCAGCTTGTTTGTGTGAACTTCTGCTTCCACTACAAACAGTACTTTAAAGAGAGGCCGTCCACTGACATTCAGAAAGGTGAAAAAAGCAGGAGTCAGGGTGGGGTGGATAGCTGGGAAGGGTGTCAGAGGGATAGGCATAGTGTCTGTGAGTACTTGTAAGCGGTCATCATCATTGGTCTTTGAGGTTATGTTTGCATCCAAATTACTTCCTTACCTTTCCAAAGAGTTGAAATGCAATTGCCAGCCCATTGAGGATGATCAAACATTGCTATTTGAATATTTCTTAATGTTTAATAAATGAAGCTTATATTATTAAAATTGGTATTATTTAAAAATAATCATGTGGTTTACTTTTTTGTAAGCATATATAATCTAGTAAATTTTTGAAAAGTGTTAATAATTTATCTTTAAATACTACACTTTAATTTCTAAGTTCTAAAAATTGTGTTCATATTGTTTCAGTCAAAGATGTGATGATGAAATAGAATCCATCAATCTTCACAGGGAACAAGGTACTCCTTATTTCAATTTGATATATGGTCTTTGTTTTAGTGGCCGTGGAGGATACTCTTTAGTTTCTTTGGGAAGATAAACACTCAATCTGCTAGTTAAGAGACAAAGCTCAAGAGAAATAAGCTGTAACCTCCATTTCAAACTTGTGATTCTGCGTAAGTCCTCTGTAAAGTACATCAAAAATTCCCCTATGCATTTTCTACAATTTTATGGATATAACGTTGAAAGAGAAATTGAGTAGTTTTGTGTCTAAGGCCTTGACAACATTATTTATAGTTAGTAATTGCATTTATGTGTAGAAGTTACAATTTCAGAGTTACAATAATCTTTATCATAGGTAGTATATTTAAAGGGACTTAGTACCAACTCTTTTAAGTAGTTTTCCTAGGAAATAATTACAGTTTTATTATATTTCTCAAACCATTTGAGTTGTCTGTGTCAAACAAACCAGTTGGACATTCTTTTCCCTTATCACTCAGTTTTCATGATTGAAGATATCTGACTATGGACATTGATATTATACCTAATAATTGTGAATCTTTTTATGGATTTGGAGAAAAGCGTTTCCATAGTATACTTTTATTAAAAGTGCTTACAAACTTATTTATCAAAAATAGTTTAGAGGAAATTAATCAATAGATGTGTTGGTGAAGTCCTTCTCTTGGTAAAGTAATAGGAAATGAGCTTATCTTAAATTATCTGACAGAAGCAGCAGAGAACAATTCTATATGTGTTTCTCTTTCCCTCTTTTTCTCTTTTAATTTTATTTTTGGACCTCTTTTCATTTTGATAACATTAAACTCCTTTGTAGTATGTGAAGTAAGGAAGTATCTTGGGAACGGGAGTGGTAGGAAAAGAAGCCCGTTTATTTTAAAATATTGCCTAGCGTATAGAACAGTAATTATAATATGCCTCATATTTTCATAGGTCATGCTACACAAAGGTCATGCTTTACAAAGTTCTTTGGTGTGTAGCATCTTATTTAGCTTTTCCCAACAGTAAGTTATATGGGGAAGGAATTGTTTCCAAATTTAGGATGAGGAAACTGAGATAGAAAGGTCAAGAAACAATTTTCCAGATCTTTTGACTCTTACTCTAGTATTTGTATCTACTCTATTAATAATTTTTAAATCCTATTTTTAATAATTTGAATTTTCAGGGGACACCTTTGGAGGGATAATTGGAAGCAGAGCAGGTCCATTTTTGTCTCTTTTTAAATTAGGACTCTGAGTAGTACTTCATTGGGAGACAGGGTTTCAAAGCTGCTCTCTATATTGCTTTCCTAGGTAGAAGGACTGTAAATTAGAGTAGTAAACTATACCTCTATTTTTGTTATTGCAGTTGCTAGAAGTGATGATCAAAGTTATATGCTGCTTTTTCTAATGGCATCATGGATATAGAAATAAGAATTAGACTCTTGGCAGTTTCCTTTTATTGCTTTCCAACTAATATTTACTGACTTAATACTGTACACAGGATATACAACTTACTAACCTTTTACCAGGGCCAATAACAATTGGTCTTTAAAGAGTAGTATAGTTTTAAAAATATAAATGTGAAACATTGTAAAAATCAAAATAGAAACTATCTGTATGAAACATAGCATGTCTTGGGCATAAAGTAACATTAGTAAATATCCTCATTCTTTGTACAACTTAAAATATTCCTTGAATTTCATAACCCCAAGCCTGGTATTTAATTAAGTACATTGATTGTTAAAAGTAATATCCATAAACTATTGTCTGTTTATAGAACTTTGAAAATTCTAGGCCGGGCATGGTGGCTTGTGCCTGTAATCTCAGCACTTTGGGATGTCAAGGTAGAAGGATCCCTTGAGCCCAGGAATTGGAGACCAGCCTGGGCAACACAGGGAGAGCCTGTCTCTATTAAAAAAAGAAAGAAAATTCTAGGTTATGATAGCATTTATGAGTAATGGTAATAGTTTCTAGAAATGGCTCCTTCTTCATATTGTAGAATTCTAGAGTCTTTGATAATAATGAGTTCCAAAATATGTTGCCACTTTACCCAAATGTGCATTTAAATCTTACTGTAACAGCCTATGAAATTACTTATGTGCACATAGAAAATAAATCGTATCAGGGGCCCATCAAAAACATGATAACATTTAATAAGGGTTAGAAGTTAATCACACAAATTTGAAGTAATTGTTTAGACTCAAATCATAGCATTCTACAAATTGAATATGTATTAGCAATTTTGTACTTTTAGATATGAGCATGAATCTGGAGTTTAATATTCAAAAGCTGGTGATTATTATTTTTCTTTAACTTGGTCTTTGAGCTTTTAGTTTAGAGTACTAAACTAAACACTCTGAACTAATAAAGTTTCATTATTTTGTCCATAGTTTATTCTGGACATAAAACAGTTGGAGAGACACTGAAAAGGGCAGAAAAAATGGGTATTGACAGCAGTGAGAAAAGACTGGAACCATGGAAACTATTTTGTATAGGAAAGGAGGGGAAAGAACTTAAAATTAGTTTTCAAATTTATTTGTATTTCTCTTTACTCTTTGTTCCATACTCCCAGCTAAAATCGATAAAAGCAGCATAATATGTTAAAGAGAGCCATAACTTGTTGCCTTGAAAGCTTTTAGAAAGGGTGATTTTTATTTGTCATAAAGAAGACAGTCCCTAAAAGTTCACTGGGCTCTGGAGTAGGGTATAGAGGGGTATTTGGTAGGTCATACCCCACAAAAATCTTTTAAGACCAGAATAGTTAGTAATTCATCTAAATAATATCTGTATTATTTTTTTTTTTTTTTTTTTTTTTGGTTTGAGACGGAGTTTCGCCTTTGTTGCTCAGGCTGGAGTGCAGTGGGATGATCTCGGCTCACTTCAACCTCCGCCTCCTGGGTTCAAGCGATTCCCCTGCCTCAGCCTCCCGAGTAGCTGGGATTACAGGCATGTGCCACCATGCCTGACTAATTTTGTATTTGTAGTAGAGACGGGGTTTCTCCACGTTGGTCAGGCTGGTCTCGAACTCCCGACTTCAGGTGATCCGCCCACCTCGGCCTCCCAAAGTGTTGGGATTACAGGTGTGAGCCACTGCTCTCAGCCAATATCTATTATTATTAAAGTCTTTACCAGGTTTAAAGTTCTTTGATTATAATTCTGATGCTAATTGCTTGGAAATGTATTGCTATATATTTATGAATATTCTCTTATAACTAAAGATGATGCATGTAATTTTTGCACATTTTAAATTGTTTTTCAGAGATAAACTAAGATAAAAATTACAAGTTCATTTCAAATTTGGGATTATAGTAAGAACTAAAATTCTTTTGTTCTGAGAGAGATTACAAATTCCTATTATGTACGCTTTAAAAATAATTGATAACAAATACAGAGGGAAGCAAAAAATTAGTCAACAATGTGAGAATGAAGCAGTATCCTTTGGCAAAGTGGTCTAGTGTAAGCAGCTCATGGTTTTTTGAGTCAATCAAACCTGAGTTTGACTGTTGGTTCACTCACTAATTCAATATTCTTATGTAATATGAAGACATTAATTGTTACCTTGAAGACTTGTTAAAATTAAGTAAAGGACTTACGCAAAGTGCGTAATCCAGTGCCTGGCACAGAATAGTGCTTCAGAAGTAATAGTTTCATTCATTT
This sequence comes from Hylobates moloch, assembly GCF_009828535.3. NCBI lineage: Eukaryota > Metazoa > Chordata > Mammalia > Primates > Hylobatidae > Hylobates > Hylobates moloch. The sequence goes on from NW_026652294.1 coordinate 75,220,802, forward strand.
CTTATATAAATGTAAAAGTTTCTTCAGTAGATTGTGTTAGGAAAAACCAATAGAGCAGGGACGTGATATAGGGGCAGATTTAACTCCAGTGATTTCCAAGGGGAGATGGTATTCAGTATGTTTTTTATTTTTATTTTTTGCATTTACTATTAGTTTAATTAATTTTGTTTTGAGACAGGCTCTTGCTCTGTTTCCCAGACTGGAGTGCGGTGATACCATCATAGTTCACTGAAGCCTTGAACTCCCTGGCTCCAGCAGTCTTCCCGCTCCAGCCTCCTGCCTTAGCCTCCCAAGTAGCTAGGACTAGAGGTGTGTCACCATGCCCAGCTTTTTTTTTTTTTTTTTTTTTTTTTTTTTTTTGTAGAGGTGGTGGGGGGGGTCTCCCTATGTTGCTCAGGCTGGTCTTGAACTCCTGCCCTCAAGTGAGCCTTCCTCTTTGGCCTCCCAAAGGGTTAGGATTAAAGGTTGAGCCACTCACCCAGCCTTTGTTTACTATTTTACTGCCCAGATTTTACTATATTCTGTGGTAGGCAACAAAAACTTAATTGCTTTATTACCTTAGGGAGAAACCAGTTTTGGTCCTACCTTGATTAAAAGTCTTCAAAAACTTGATCTGCTTTTAGTAAGAAAGCTACATAGAGTTGTAAGTAGAAAACCACATGTGAAGTAGAAAATACTAAATGTTTTCAGGTACTAACTTCTGGAGAAACTCCCATCTATCAAAAGGAAGTAAATGTGTACTTAAGAGTTCAATGTGGCAGATACATTATTGTCTTGCAATTTATGGTTAATCAACTCTCATTTTGTTTTATTTTAGTTAGTGTAGTTATCTTAGGTCCCTCTGACCACTACTCATCCCTACCCACCTCCTTCTCTGTAAGTCTACTGACTCCTTTAGCTACCTTGTATTGTCTTGTATTTCATACACTAGCTAGCTAACATTTCATAACAATAACTAGTATTTATTAAGTGCTAGTTGTGTGCCAGGCACTGGGGTAAGCACCTTATATGAACTCATTTAATTTTTACGTGCTGTCTCCGAGGGAAGTAGGTGATCCATGATCTTTTATATTCATTTCTGAAATTCAAAGGGCTTGAAAATGGTTTCCTATGTTTATAGCAAACTAATTTGGCTGAAAAACCTGAACTAAGTGAGATGAAGCTATGTAAGGGTCTTTATATATCCTGCATCTGGAACATTATTTTTTGCTCCAGAAACATTAGTGTGTGTGATGATGAGTTGCTGCCCTACCTGGGATGTTATATATATTTGGTATTACTTCCCCAAATTAAAAACATTTTGAGTTGTGTAATATATCTGTCCCATAGATTTAGAGTAGGGGGTGGTGAACCTGTTCCATTACTCCATTTTGTAGATGAGAAGGCTTATACTAGAAGGACATGAGGTAAATTGCCAAGTTTATAAATAGTATGTTAAGTTATCAAGTAATTTACTCAGGTAATGCATGTATAAAATCAGACTCAAACCCGGCAGTTTACTCCAGAAACCGTACTCTTAAACTACAGTGTTGCCACGACGAGATTGGCACTGGTATGTGTGTCTTCAACTGACACAGTTGCTGATCTTTACTAATAGAGGAAAGCATACACCTGGATATCTATAATCTGGATTTGAGTGTGAATTATTGTGCTTTTGTAAGTATCTTAGGTATTAATGTGTCTGATTATAGAGTTCCCCTAAGTATAACAGACCCCGGCCACTATGGCCTGTCTTAGGTAGAGGTAGAATCTGGTTTCTCTGTTGTCACTTCTTTTCCCACCTTTGTATTATCTGTGTCTCGTTCAGTGCCGTAAATTGTATATTTTGGTTTTATTCAACAAATATTTATTTAATACCTGTTATGCAGTAGTCTGGAAATATAACATTGAGCAAGAAAATGGTACCTGTCTCAACAGGGACACTATTGTTATAGATTGGACATATCTTGGTGGGGTACCCCATGTTGCGGCATATTTGGCATCTCTGGGCCAAAATGGCATTAGAATCACTCCCCTCCCTGCATCATTGTGACAACTAAAATGACCCTAAACATTTCCCAAAGTCTCCTGTTTGGGGGTCGGCTAGTGGTGTGTCTGGGTGTGATACTCAGGCTCAGCCCTGAGAGTAGTAGCTGCCCGCTTGCCTGCCCATCCACTATCAAAGTGGAATAATTGATTTTAAGTATTTATTTTTGCTAAATCCTGGCATAATACAAAATAAACAGCTGAGAGATCTATGAAGCAAATAGCTTAAACTGCTTATACTCTTGGTACAATGGCTAAACTCAAAAGCAAGATTGGTTGTGGATAGTCTACGCATAGACTAATTGAGAATTCCCATTATACTTTGTAAATAATAAGCATAAGTTAATAAGCTCCCAAGTGGACATACCAAGTGATGCAGGATTTTTTTTTCAGTTATAGAATCAAGGTCTCTAGGCCCTTACATATGCAAGTTATTCGAAGACATATAATATGGCACACTTAGCATAAGTGTATCTTGTAACACTTACACATATCTGTTTCATTTTTATTTTTAAGTGACATTTTAAAATAAATTCCCAATTCTAATACATGTGAATAGAAACAACTATGAGGGTTTTATGATTTTGAATCCATCATTTGAAAAAGGAATAAAATGTAAATCTTCATTCAGTATCCATATCAGCTGCTTTTTGGGCAATATTTTACATTAAACGTAATTAACATTCAAAGTTCACAGAACCTGTTCATGCTTATGACAGTTGACATTATTTTAAGTGAAAACAATTTTATTAAATTGCAATTATAAAAGTTTGTATATGCTTAATGAGAAGCATTCAGAAAATATAGAAACGTACAAAGACAGTAAAAATATATATATTCTTAAGCTCACAGATGACTACATATCTGCTTGAGCATTATTGTCATGTCTTCTCGGGATTTCTCTGTGAGTGCATATGTGCTCACTCTGGCACTCTTGGGTGTGCTTCTGCTTGTGTGTGTATGCGCTCTTTTCTCCTACAAATCAAAGTTTATTATGAAAATTAGGTCATACCATTTGTTTTTTTACTTTCACACTCATATTTTGAACATCTTTTAATGGTAATGAATAAAATTTTGTACTTTATTAGCATTGTATGTATGTATCATGTATTTAAACAATTCTCTATGTAGACATTTGGGTGGTATCCTATACAGTATTTTGGCATGTATGTGCATCTTTGTGTAGCTGTCCAATTATTTTCTTTATATGAATTCCTAGGAATGGAATTGCTGAGTAAATGTTGGGTACATTTAGAATATTTTTATCAATTATCAGATTGTTCTCTAGAAAGGTTGTACCGTTTCATATGCCCAGCAATAATGCTTTAATGTTTTGTTTCTTTGTTTACTCTGACACTGGATATAATCAAGTCTTTTTATTTTATTTTTTTTATTTTGGCAATCGAATAGTTGAAAAAATCTATTTGGATTTGCATTTCTTCAATAACTAATGACAAAAATACAAAGAATTCATTAGCTGTTCATATTTCTTTTGTTGAGTTTCCATTTATATCTTCCGTCTGTTTTTCTGTTGGGCAGTTTCTTCTTAAATTTCAAGATCTCTTCATATTATAGGATATGGAAATTTGTTATCCATAATTCATCTACTTTTTAAATTAGAAATATGATTCTTTTTGTTTTAGTGATTTTTATATGTAATTTTTTTTTGCTTTTTATTCCAGTTGATGTCCCCACATTATAACATGATCATTATAATTCAAAATAATTCGTTAGATAGGTTAAATATTAGATTTTTTTTAAAAAAAGGTACTTTTCAGATGGGAAACTATTTTCTTGATGTGAAAGGTTAAATTGTTCATGTTAGTTAGATGTGTTTGCTATCATTACAGTTTTAGTAGCTGTATATAAAAATAAGAATTGTGAGAGAGAAATCCTTTGATATAGTTGAATGATGTTGCATTAAAGCCAGATAGCCTTGGCTTTATTTGTTCTTTGATTTATCCAACAAATATTTATCAAGTGCCTATTAGGCATTAAATACTAAGAACGGATTTTTCATTTACTAGCTGTGTAACTATGGGCAGGTTACTTAAAGTAGCCAAGTGTCAGTTTCTTTATTTGTAAATGAGGGATCTACCTTATTGAGTTATTGTAAGGGTTAGTTATAGATTATCCAAAGTAACCAACAGCACCTGACATATAATTGGACAACAATAAATTGTAGTTAGTGTTATTATTCTTCATAGTAACAAAACATAATGTAATTTTAGCTTGCTATTATATATAATATTGCTGTGGTAGTAATTTAGCATATTGGGTAATTGATGATGATTATAATTTTATTAATAGGGAGGAGAATGGAGCCTAGCTAGGTTGATTATACTTACCATCCTGTCAGGTAAATAATATTTCCTTATATTTGTATAGCAGTTTACAGTTTTCAAAGCTCTTGTCTTATTTATTCTACAGCGTTCTTCTAAGACAGGCAGGGCATGTGTAATTTTTGCTGTTTTACGATACAGCAGCTGAAGCTTAGAGAGATTAATTGACTTGTCTAAGGTCATATGGCTTTTAAGTGATTAACAGGTTCCACTTATAATTAAGATTCCCGGTGAACCTAGATTGACTCTCATTGTGGGAAAGAACAGGGAACAGAATCTGACTATAATTGCCCAGTCTTCAAGTTTTAGCCATTTTATAGTTTCTTGTGGTTGTGTCCATTCCAGTCATCTGAACATTGGCCTGAATGTTTTAGTTGTCTATTACATCGATGGCATTCATGCTCTTGTGAAGTCACTTTCCTTTCAGTTTGGGTTGGGCCTGTAGCTTGTTTTAACACAGAGAATGCAAAGGAATTAAAGCTTTTCCAGGTCTGGGTGCAAAAAGGCCCGACAACTTACGCTTTTGTGTTTTTGAGAGACAGGATCATCATGTAAGAAATCTGACTGTTCTCCTAGAGAGACCCAGTGGAAAAGAGGCCACATGGAGAGGGAGAATTTCTGAGATGACATGGAGAGAGATGCTCAGCCATGCTAGTATCCTAGCTGATCTCATTTCTCATCTGTTGGCTGAAAGCAGTAGTATGAATGACCACCGGCAAGATGAGTGTAAGAACTGCCTAGCTGAGCCCTGCTCAGATTGCAGAATTATGACCAAATAAAATGGTGGTTGTTTTGTGCCAGTAAGTTTTGGGGTGGTTTGTTACACAACAGTAGAAGAGCGAAAGAAACATGCGACAATATTCTTGAAAATAAAAGCCTTGCTAAAAGATGTTTACTTTTCTTGGCCTACCTTGGCAGTTTTGGTCTTTCCTTGGCTTGCCAGTACCAGCTAACAAAAGAGAAATAGTAATGAACAACTCTTTTCTCCTCCAGAAGCCCATGATTTTGGCCTATACTTGGGTGAATCTGAGGTAAACTCAATCTCTGTTCTGAGTCTCTTCAGAGAAATCTCAAGAGATAGGGTTGCCTCCTAAGTCAAGTGTCTGATTCTTCTTTTCTGTCGATTTCCCACTTCCAGTTTTCTGTAGTTTTAAAAAAATTTCTTACTATCAGAGTATAGTTGGTTTTGGCCTCAGTCAGCCAAGTAAGACAAGATGAACTAGGCTTTCCTCCTCACTTCTACTTATTTCTGTTGTCCCCAAAAGATTTGAGAGGCCGTTTAGGACTGAGAGTGGCTCTGAGACCAGTTAGTCACCTTTGTTTTTGATGATTCACATATTAGTTAACAGGAAAGATGTGATAAATTGTTTATGCAGTTTATTTTTTCGTGTCTCACAGATCTGTTTCACTTTCATTTAAGTACTGAAATACAGATTTTTTTATAAGCTTCTATTAGAGATAAGAATCAGTGATCTAAAAATTTTAAGTATATTTAAAAAAAATCAAACTGAGGGTTTTTTTTTTTGGATTAAGATCTTTTTGTCCTGAAAATTATAAATTCAGAGTATTACAGAACTTGATCAACTTCCAGGATGGTGGAGTGAGGGCCTCAGTGAATTTGTGCTCCCTATACAACAATAAAAATATGGGTAAAATAATGAAAATCAGCCATTTTAGAATTCTGGCAATTAAGCAGGAGTATGAATTGAAAATCATCTGTCCAAGAGAAAACTAGTGAATCTTGGGAAGACCAATGGGGTCTGTGATATTTTAACTTGGGGTTATTCTTGTCCCTCTCTCCAGCTTAGTGGTGTAGCCAAAAGCTGGCAGTATTGCAGACAATGGAGAGAGCTGACCACTTCTGGAGCTCCATTAAAGGCACCATCCCCAGAGCATAGTTAATATTTTGTCCCAACTTGCAGCTCCCTGGGAAAACTCTTTTCTGAGGGAGTGGTTGGATATTTGATTTGACTCTGAACTCAGCTCAGTTGGGGGAAGAAAAAGCTTACCCCCAGGGCATTACTGAAACAATGGCAAACTGTTGGCAAAATGTCAACTGCCTAAGGCTGTGATTTCAGTTGAGGCAAAGGAAGAAGCTGGGCAGGAATTTAAAAGGAAAGTCTGGAGAACTAGCCAACTATAGGGAACTTTGGAAAGCTCTGGCATATTCCTGGGTATTTAAAAGGCTGTACAATGTGCAAGTCTGTACACATGCCCAGAAATGACCTGGGAAAGGAGAATGTCACCTCTGACTGATCTTGAGGCACTGTGTAAGCAGGAAGTGAAAATCAGTGCTATTTGTAAGCTTCCTGAAGTTTGAAGGTATGAGTTCTCATGAAGATTTCTTTGGCAAAGGGTAGAAGACATATAGGCAAAGCATTTAAGGAAATCTTTTAAATGATCATTGGTTGACTACTACATTTTACTGGTCCAGGTATGACTTCTAGGAAGCCAGACTTACAAATAAAAACAAGATCGTAAAAAAAAAAAAAAAAAAAAAAAAAGTTTCAGCAGAGAACTCGGTGGCCACACAGTACAGGGAATACAGGATCTGTAAAATTAGTTCATGAAAGTACTAAATAAGCAGCATCAAGAAAAACAACACACTGATGATTTAAAAATTTAGGGGAATAATGTGGAGCAATCTGATATGAGATTTGTTAAAATATATTACCTAAAATGTTCAGTTTTAACAAAAATTGAGAAATGCAAAGAAATAGGAAATATAACACACAGAGATGAATCATAAAAAACTAACAAAAAAAGTCCCTGTGGTAGCCTAGATTTTAGACTTCATAGTCTTTAAGTTAGCTATTACAAATACATTCAAAGAACTAAATGAAACCATGTCTAAAGAATTAAAGGGAAGTATCAGAATGGTATTTCACCAGTGAAATAGTATCAATAAAGATAGAAATTATTAAAAAACAAGGAAATTCTGGAGCCTAAAAGTATAATAACTGAAATGAAAAATTCACTAGAGGAGTGCAACAACAGATATAAATTGGCAAATGAAGGAATCTTTTAACTTGAAGTTAGGTCAATAGAGATTATTCAATGTGAGGATCAGAAAGAAAAATGAACAGTCTCAAAAGACTTATGTGACTCCATTAAATGTTGTGCCAACATGGACATTATAGGATTCCCAGAAGATGAGAAAGAGGCAGAAAGAATATTTTAAAAAAATAATGGCAGAAAACTTTCCAAACTTGCTGAAAAATATTAATCTATGCTACACATTCAAGCTCACTGTAATCCAACTTGAATAAGCCGAAAGTGATCCATACCTAGACCCATCATAGTTGAATTTAAAGAAAAATCTTGAAAGTAGCAAGAGAAAAATGACTTGTTACAAGGAATCCTCAATAGGCTTAATAGTTAACTTATGAGAAACCCTGGAGGCTAGAAGACATTTTCAATGTTCAAAGAAAAAGACCGTCAACCAGTAATTCTCTATTTAGCTAAACTTTTCTTCAAAACTGAAAGTGAAATTAAGACATTTCCAAATAGACAAAAACTGAAAGGATTCTCACAAACTCCAAGAAATATTAAAGGGAGTCTTTCAGGTTGAAATGAAAGGACACTTAATGGTAAATTTTAATCCATGTGAAGAAATAAAGAGGAATGGTTAAAGGTAACTACAGGCATCATGAAAGACATGTATAAAAATACATATAAATGCATTTTTGTTTGTAACATTTTTTTCTCCAGTGATTTAAAACACAACTGAATAAAGCAATTCTTATAAAGTTGTATTGATGGGCTTATGATACATAAAAGATGGATTCCTTCACAGTTTTACAGATATGGTTCTCTTCTGGAATTTATAATACAACATGAATGCATCACTACTTTACAAGGCAGAGATAAGGTGCTGTTTGTCTCTTCCTCTAGTTTCTAAAATTGACTTGATTTAATGGCATCATCTTAATGGTGATTGCTGTCACTAAGCTCCCTCATCTCTTCCCCCGTTTCCAAGCAGTCCATAAATACTAAACTTTGCATCAATGCTGATAAACTAGCTGCCTTCCAGTGCCCTATATTTGATGATCCTCTGTTGGCACTTAATAATTTCAGCTTATAGATGATGTTTATGGTCATGTTCTGTGGGCAGCAAGCCATCCAGATGCCAAGGCAAGAGACCAAGGGCATGAGTCGTTCCAGTGTAATAAAAGACATAAAACAACAAGAGTTATACTAGATCTAGATCATAGACATGATTATATATGAATATCATATGAATTATATGTATATATATTATATATGAGTATCATTAATCATTTGTAGCAATTACTCTTTATGCCAATATTATAATAATCATCGCTCTATAGTCATAACCTAGGAAAAACCCGGCCATACAGAGATAGGAGCTGAGGGGACATAGAAGTGACCAGAAGACAAGAGTGAGCCCTCCATCACACCTAGACAGGGCCGCCAGAGGGCTCCTTGGTCTAGCGGTAACGCCAGCGTCTGGGAAGATGCCTGTTGCCAAGCCGACCGTGGTCTAGTGGTAGCGTCAGTGCCAAGGGAAAGCACCCGCTACTTAGCAGACTGGGAAGGGAGTCTCCCTTTCCCCAGGGGAGTTTAGAGAAGACTCTACTCCACCTCTTGTGGAGGGCCTGACATCAATCAAGCCCACCCGCAGTTATCTGGAGGCCTAACCATCTCCCTGTGATGCTGTGCTTCAGTGGTCACGCTCCTAGTCCACTTTCATGTTCCATCCTGTACACCTGGCTCTGCCTTTTAGACCGCCCTAGCAAAATTAGTGAAAGTACTAAAAGTCTCTGATATGCAGAAATAATATCATAATATTATGCAGAAATAATAGTGTATACTATTGTATATGCTATATATGTGATATGCAGAAATAATAGCGTAAGCTGTCCTCTCTCTCTCTCTCTCTCTGCCTCGGCTGCCAGGCAGGGAAGGGCCCCTGTCTAGTGGACATGTGACTCACATAACCTTGTCAGTCATTGGAGATGACTCATACTCCTTACCTTGCCCCTTTTGCCTTGTATCCAATAAATAACAGCACAGCTTGGCATTCAGGGCCACTACCGGTCTCTGCGTCTTGGTGGTAGTGGTCCCCCGGGCCCAGCTGTCTTTTCTTTTACCTCTTTGTCTTGTGTCTTTATTTCTACAATCTCTTGTCTCTGCACACTGCGAGAAAAACCCACTGACCCTGTGGGGCTGCACCCTAGAATGTTCAAGATGAAGATATAATGCTTATAATCATCCATTTATAACTGTTTATAGTTGGCAGCCTTCCTTCCTTCCTTTTTTTCTTTTTTTTTTTTTTTTTTTTTTTTTTTGGAGGCAGGGTCTTGCTCTGTTGCCCAGGCTGGTAGTGCAGTGGCACAATTATAGCTCACTGCAGCCTCGATCACCTGGGCTCAAGCAATCTTCCTGCCTCAGCCTCCCGAGTAGCTAGGACTACAGGCATGTGTCACCACACCCAGCTAATTTTTTACTTATTGTGGAGATGGGATCTTCCTGTGTTGCCCGGACTGGTCTTCAACTCTTGGTTGCCTCAAGTGATTCTCCCTCCTTGGCGTCCCAAAGTGCTGAGATTACAGGCATGAGCCACCATACCTGGCTGCTAGTTTGATCATTTTCTGTTTCGCAGACATTTAGATTGATTAGGGTTCTAATGATGTATTGTTGCAAACCTGTCTTTGATTCTTTTAAAGATTATACTGCAATATTTTGTGGTTTGGGAAAATAAGCACTGTTTTTGGAGACAAATCTGTATTCAGAGTCTTGGCTGCCACTTGTTGGCTGACTTACCTTTAGATATATTTCTTCTGAGTCAGTAATCTCATCTATAAATTGGAGAGAGTGATACTAAACCTTTTAACTTTAATTTTAAAAGCGTCATTGATATTATGAGCTTCTATGAGTTTGTGTTTTGGGGAAGGCTCATAACCAATGAGACAATCACGGAGTTTCCTTCTTGCCAATGGTGAAGGTAAAGGAACTTTGAAACTTCAGTGGTACTTTCATAGTCTGTATTTGATAAGGGATCTTTTCTGATGAGATTGGTTCTTGTAGTTTGACTGTTAATAGAAAAAGTCAGTTAAAACAGTAGGTCATAAAAAGTGCTGCATACTTCTCACTAACATTTTAACTTGAAATGTGCAAAATGTATAAATAGACTGTTTTTGTGACTAGAACCAAGGGCCTTTTTTTCAATATAGGCTTGCTGATTGGAACTGCAAGTCTTATATAAATCTACATCTATAACAAATCATATCCAGTTTATGCTGTGTTTCTTTAATGTAGATTAAAAAATTGAGACACTTGCAGAGCAGGGATTCTCAAAGTGTGGTTCCCAGCCCAGCAGCCTCAGCATCGTGGGAATTTCATAGCATGCAAATTCTTTGGTTTTACTCCAGACCTACTGAATCAGAAACTATGGAAGGTGGGGCTCAGTATTCTATGCTTGGCTTCGATGCTACATTTTGAGAAACATTATATTCTATATTTTATTATTTTTCCCAGTTTTAAAAATATTTCTCTTATCTTTAACTATTTCAACAGCAGTGTTTTGTAGTGACTTGCCTTTATCAAGTCTTTTCAATGCGTTTGACTTAGTTTTTAAAGATACGAGACCTTTTATTTTTGCTTTTATGGTTTATGCGATACTTAATTAAATTAGCTAATTACAATAACAATAAAACTCCCCTGTTGAGGTTTTGGAACAAATATTGTTCTGGGTGAATATACAGCTCAGCAGTTGGGAGCAGAAGTGTTGAGGGGCATGCTAGAGAGACTTCTGCAGGCTATGAGTTTTCAGTATTCTGTAGACATCTGTCAGTATGGTTAAAGAGGAAGTGGAACAATGTGGGTTTACATAGCAAGCTGGGTAAGTGAAGCTTGATCAAGAGAGCTTCTCATGTTTATTATTCTATATAGGCTTGTAAATTTCTTGGATCCATTTATCTTTATAATCCTGAATTCAATATGCATGTTTTAGACTTGTGTTAGTCTGTAGGTAGTCTTCTTGGCTAGACCCCAGAGTTAGAAATGTGTTTTTAATGATTTTCAGATCTCTCAGGTCAACATTGTGGAGAAATAAGAGAACCCAGTAGTTCATATGAAAAATATGTGCCTGTTATTATGACACCAAAGGGGAAACTCTGTTGCAGCTAATACTTGAAGTAGAAAACAGATGGAAATCTTCTTCTCTAGCCTAAGACTGCAGCTTTTGCCCTGGCTTATAGTGCCTACTTTGATTTGGGAAGTCCAATTATGTGTGGAGATAATTCCACAGGTTAAGTGTTTGCCTACCATTGAGATCCTTAAGGGTTATATAAGTCGATCCAGACTCTGGCCTGCTGAATCAAAACTGTTGCTCTTCAGCAACATTCTAGATGGAGTTTTGATTGAGCTGCTCGTTTATGAGTGTTTTAATTATTAGTACATTTTTAACCACATTGCTAATCTCACGAAAGGGCCTGAATAGCCTGTCTAAGTCAACTCTGGATCATCTTGTTACTGCAATAGTTGGATCATAGTACTGCTGTGCAACATTAATAGAAAACTACATAATGTGCAGAAAATAACTATTGCATAGCAACATCAGGATACTATAACAGTTGTCCAATAAAACAGCAGTATTAGTCCCCCTGAAGTTGTTCAGATAGGGATTTGATAAGCCTAGTATTCATTCTTCACTGACATAGTAACTCAGTCATTTCACTGACAAAGTAATAGTTGCTACGTATCTGATTTAAGAAAGAAATGAATGTTGCTTAAATCATTAAAATAGATTGAAGTTTTTGTTAGGGATAGGCTCTAAATCCATATCTTTTGTATAGTATAAATTGTGATTCTGTATTGGAATTATACTTTGCTGTCTGGAGAAGTGTTTATAAAAGTAATAAAAATTTTGGTTTCAAGCAAAACAAAAATTAGAACCAAAATTATATTGAAAATAATTATTACATAAATTTTGAATGATAACTATGAGCTAGTGACATATATGTATTACATCATTTTCTCATTACAATATCTCACTAGGGTGTGTTATCTAGATTTTATAGATGGGGAAAATCGAATTAAGAAAGAAAGTGACTTACCCAAGGTCATTTAAGTAGTAAGTGGTGGAGCTAGGATTTGAAATGTGGTCTGTTTAACACTAAAGCCCAAGCTTTTAAATACTGCTTTACACCTTAATATCCGGTGCTTTAATATTCTTGGCCTTCTTTCAAAAACTTCCCTCTTCCTGTCAATTCCAGAGATAACATTCAATAACTTGACAACAGTGACCTTTCTAAACAAATACAGTGTGTTACAGAACCAGATGGCCTAAGATTATATTTTATTTTTCTGGCTCAAAATAAATTGCCTGTCCTAAGACTGATAAAGTCCAAAAAAAGACCCTTCTGTGTCCCAGGACCGCATCAGGCCACATGGCCAGCCAGCGCTGTTTATCATAAGTCAGCCACGAGTAGAAAACCTTATGTCTTTATACTATAATTTAGATTAGGACCTAATGAAGGGGCAAGAAGCTGGTTTACTAAATAAGATCATTCAGTAGTCGCAGTGCATTTGGTAGAAAGGTTCTGAAGAAGTGAAGACAGAATTCTAGGCAGTACTACTGTCTGTTCTATAAATTGGATGTAAGGAGAAGGCTGATTTATAATTCAACAAACTCCCAAATTAGGCATCCCTTTTTCCCCCTTGCTGGGATTTAAGGAGGATTTTTTCTAATAACTAGCCACCTTATTCTTGATCATTCAAAATCTGGGTGAGAATTTTCTTAAAAGTCTTAGACAGATATATTTTAAACGTAATTCTATATTGGGAACATAAGTTATTATGCCACACATAAGCATAAACAATGCTTTCATGAGTTCAATTATACTTAATGAATTTCACACTTAGAAAGACAAGTTTAAGCAGGGTAGGCATAGAAATGTTTCAAAGATGTGTTGAAGCCAAACTTGTAATTGACAGTCAGATATAGTGACAAACACTAGACTTGGAGTTAGGAGACCTCTGTTTGAGACTTGGCTTTACCATTACTCTGTAAGGATCCTTTAGCAAGTGATTTAAATTCTCCAAGACTCAGTTATTTGTAAAACGATGCCAGAATGATATTACTTGCCTTGTTTTATTGCAGGGTTGTTCTGAGGACAAAGTTAGGGAACAGGTGACAAAGGTACAGTGATGTACAAATGGATGCTGTTATTATGGAAGCGTCTAATATATATATAAGGGTAAATGTCCTTAGCTGTGAGTGGGACAGATTTGCCTTTAGAATTGCTCTGCTGTTTAGTAATTTGGTGCTTTGGGCCAAGGCACAACAATCTTTTTGAATTTCAGTACTCTCATCTGTATAAAATAATCGACATCACAGATTTGTGAGAATTACATTAATGTAGATACTATATTTAAATTTTTGTAAAATAGTGATGGGGTAGGAGTTATTATCTTGAACAGATTTCAGAAAGTTAGAAAAGAAATAGCCAGAGATTTTTTATCTGTTCCCAAACATCTTAATAAGATAAATTACTCATAGAATGTTAGAATGCTAGAAGAACCCTTCGAAGGTCATCTGTCTTATCCTGCTCATTTTAAGACAAGGATCACCTCCTAATACTTTTGTCAATTGTGCTCTGTTTATATGCATAGATGATAACATCTCACCAGCATCATCAATTGTAAAGGATAGCAACTGTCTCAATCACAATAGATACAGGTTTCTGAAAATGTAAAGCCATATCAGAGAAGAACTCTGGAGATAGTATAGGGCTGTGAAAAGAATTTGGGCTTTGGCCCGGTACAGTGGCTCACCGCCTGTAATCCCAGCACTTTGGGAGGCTGAGGCGGGCAGATCACGAGGTCAGGAGATCGAGACCATCCTTGCTAACATGGTGAAATCCTGTCTCTACTAAAAAAAAAAAAAAAAATACAAAAAATTAGCCGGGTTGTGGTGGCGGGCGCCTGTAGGCCCAGCTACTCGGGAGGCTAAGGCAGGATAATGGCATGAACCCGGCAGGTGGAGCTTGTAGTGAGGCAAGATCGCACCACTGCACTCCAGCCTGGGTGACAGAGCAAGACTCCGTCTCAAAAAAAAAAAGAATCTGGGCTATGTTGTGACAAGTTGAGATGGAATCTTGCTCCTGTCAGTTACTAGTTTGTGACAGTGAAATATTTACTTAGTATTTTGTGGCCACATAACTATACTGTTTTTGTTGTTGTTTTAACCTACCATTGTTGTTTTAACCTACCACATAGGCTATGTCTGTGTCTGTACTTAAACCTGACCGGCTGTCCATTTTTACATATCATTCTTTGGATCTGAGATGTGTTTGACTTTTATGCTATTTATACTAATGGTTCTTGACCTTCTCTTTCTTGTCTCTAACACATTTGAGACTGGGGATTACAATAGTGATCCCCGAATATTGCAGGGTTGCTTGTGGCAAGTCAGCATCTTGGAGTTGTAGGTCAGGTGTACTTTGAAAAGACTTCCTTCTTAAGGCTGGTTTAGGGACTTACACATGAGCTATAATTTTTTTTTTTTTTTTTTTTGAGATGGAGTCACGCTCTGTCGCCCAGGCTGGAGTGCAGTGGCGCGATCTCAGCTCACTGCAACATGAGCTATAATTTTCAAAACTATAATTATTTTGGGTCACATGTCATGTTTTTCTTACGTTGTTGTTTTTGTACGTTTGAATTTATCTATATTGGTGTCTAAAGAATTATTTGAAAGCTAACTGGACAGTATTTTAATGTGAAATTGTAAAACAGTTTTAAGTGTATTCCCATGAGAAGAGCTCTTCCAAAGAAAATAATAGGAAAATAATATTTTATCATTGACCCAGTAAAAACAAGTGCAGAAAAAATTTATGTTCACAATCAAGAATAATGACCTTTGTGCACTTTTTAGAACACAGTATGGAGAGATTTCATAGTTTATATATTGACTTTATCTTTGACTTATTGAAAATATTGTTTTCATCCTTATTGGGTGTCCTGGAAAAATACCCAAGTTGATCCTTAAATTTGAAAAAAGAAAATTCAAAACCAAGTATTTAGTTCTAGATTCTAATGGTTCTAGACTAGAAAATAGAAGATTGGTAGGTAAAGAAAATAATGTATATGAAGTAGTATATGAACACAGAAGCATAACATATTTGTGTTCCTACATTGAACACAAATTCAGTGTGCGTTATCTGTCTTTTTGCAGCAGTTCAACTTTGGACATGTATTTCTTTCTTTCTCTTTTTGTTAAATAAATGAACAGAATTTATCCCTTGATCATCTGTAACATAGTTTCATTGTAACGAATAGTCTAGGCTTTCACTTGAATTTTTTTTAATGAATTTATGTGGAGATGCTTTGCATTTTTCTAAATTTTGGCTACCACTAATTAGAGAGTGGGTATTACGAAAAACTGACAGGCAGTTTTAAAAAATATTAAATGAATTGGTTTTGAAAAGGGATACAAGTATGTAGTTTTACATTTTTCAACTTGTTTTTACATTGCCCTTTAGAATGTTTAATATTTTGTAATGAAAGTATGTGGTTTTTCTTTTTTTTCTTTTTTTTTTCAAAAAGAAAACAATCGGGTAAAAATCTGAGAAATATTTTCAGTTGTCCAAGGCTAATGTTGACTTAAATAGGTCTAGGTCTTCATGGTTGACAGCTGCAGATAATTAGCTTTTTCTTTCTTAACAAAGAAAGCAAATGGAGCTGCAAGACATTCATTGCCTTTTCTGTCATCATAATAATAATGTATGTATTTAACTCCTGCAGTTCCTTAAATTGATTTAGTGCTAAGCTGCCTACATTACATATAATAGGAGTGACAAGTGAAAGCTGCAGCACATATTTGCGTGGCAAAAGGGAGCAGTGATTGACAGCAAAGTTTCTCTCTACAAGAAATAGCAGTGTTGTGGAGCTCAAAAAGGGCCAGATACATAATTCTTAAAATTGTAGAGCAGATTCATGAAATGAATTTTAAAAAGTGATTGCCACTTGGTGTACTTGAGTGTCTTTGTGTTTTTGGCTCTGGGTGAGGGGCACAGATGGACAGAATCTCACCTGACTGCCAAATATCAATACGTTCCTTTTAAGTATGTTAGTATTTGTAATTTAAGAATGATACTTACAAATTTTAGATCAAATTATGTCTCTGTACTCAGTAACTGAAAATTTCCTTTAGCTGTAACAATTCACTGTATTTGAAGAAGCCGAGTAATACATCTTTTCAAATAAGGATTTTGAAGGCCCTAAATTGAGTTATCTTTCATGGAAAATACCCATTTTTACATGTCTGTAAAACTTGAGGTATCATTTCTGGAAAGGTAATCACATAGGATTGGTGGTTTCTTTTGGTCAGACGTGGCTAAATGCGATCATCTTTCAAAAGTACTCAAAAAACATTCTGGCTTTCTTTTGTTCCCATGACACATACCCAGAAGCCATGGTTGAAAGGACACTTGGTGATTGCTGTTGTGTGATGCTCTGTGATGAGCCTAGAGTGCTGGGCTTCATATTATGCCATGGAAATGTTTCTTATTTTGTTGACAACTCTGTGTCTGTGGGAGGCAGGGAGGGGAAGTCCTGTGTGTGCTTGTACACTGGCAGCCTCTACTGGCCATGCAAAGAGCAGCATTGACGTCTGTTCTTTCCATTCCAGGCTGCATAGGCTTTTACTTGGGTTTAGCTCTTTCTTCTTTGGTCCTCACCCTCTTTGTTATCCTCTTTTGAAGACTAGTTATTCTGTTGGATGTCTTGATTTATAATTATTAAAGAGCTACTAGTCCAGTATTTTCATGAATAAATTAATATCATAAGTGAATGGAATTCTTCAGGACCTTAGAAGTTATGAATATAACCTTTCCTTGAGAAATAATTTTCATGTAAGAGGGAAGATAGATTCATCTTTATGTAGGTTTTAAAATACTTTCTCAGTTGCAAGCCTTAATGTATGATATAGACATTAGTCATTTACTTACAACTGACAAATAATCCTGATGCCCTGAAAGAAAGCCTTGGCTCAGTGATAGACTTAACTACACACACACACACACACACGTACACACACACACACGTATACACACACACACGTACACACACACACACGTATGTGTGTGTGTGTATATATATATAATTCTTTAGATTTAGGTATATCAGCTCTCTCTTAGAGGTTTCCAGGAAGTGGACATAAACTCTTATTGGGCTTTATGCATATGAATACCTCTGGGGGTTGGATAGAGGGTGGTGTCTAGGCTTTAAGTCTAGACAGAAAATGATAAGTATTTGTAAATAACAGATCCAAGGATGGTAGTAAACTGGATTATTCTGTTTCAGGGATAGAAACTTATAAAATGTTTGATCTAATATCTTTGACTTTGGGCAATAATTTGACGACAGTAGATGATTTCCCCAGTAAAATAGACTCATTTCTTGACATTTATATTTTATCAGTGGCTGTACTTACCAATCACCTAGTTATCTTTGAATCTCTTGGTATTTTCAAATAAGACATCTAATTGAATCTTTTTATACAAAGTCTCGTATCCAATGTCTTCCATTCCTACTGCTACCACCAATTCCTAGATTATTACAGTAACTTTAGGTTAGTGCAAAAGTGATTGGCAAAAGCCACAATTACTTTTGTGCCAACCTATACTAATAGATTTCATTTTTTCCATGTTCTTTATCTTTTAATTCAGCCCGTACAACCTAGTCATATGCATTTGACTAAAACATTGCTTTTATTGCATCACATTTTTTTCTTTTAATAATTTATTATTTGCTTGAGAAAATGAAAAGGACTAAAGGATATAGCCATGAGAGCAAGACAAGGAGCGTGGAGCTAGGAACAGGCAGGTGTGGGATTTTTGCTTTGATTTTGGCTATATGACCTGAAGCATATACATACACCTTCCTGAGTCTCTGTTTTTCTATTATTTACAATTATTTGTTGCCAAGATTGGTTAAAATAATGTTATATGAAATTGCCATGAGTTCTTCAGAACTCTATTTTCCCGCTACAGAGCAAAAAGACAAAATTTCTTAGTCTGGAATTTCTTTTCAAACAGCTCATTTCTGTACTATGCATGGCATATAATAGGTACTTAATAAATGCTATTTGAATGAATTCTGTGCTTCCAATCTTGTATTTCTCTCTTATTTTCCAACTCAAATATGTTGTCTCTACTCTGACCACTGGAAATGTTGTTCATATGGTCACAGCTACATCACTGTCCTGTTCTTTGCCCTGCTGAGAATGCTGTCCTTCACTTTTTTTTTCAAATCCTGATTTTTAGGAATAGTCAAGTTCCCCCATCTCCTTTCAGTCCACTTTTGCTTTTTCTTTTTTTCACCATAGCAATACTTACTATCTTTACCACTCACTGCTCTATTTTGAGATATATAGTATCTTGTATTATTAATAAAAATGCCGTTTGTATACCTTCTCTTCTTTGTATACTGTAAACTCCTGTAGAATAAGAATAATAGCTTTGATTTTTGTAGTTACTCTTTAAGGATATTTTCATTGAACTTGTAATATATCCAGATTAACATATGGGCCAAGTATAGTGGCTCACGCTTGTAATCTCAGTACTTTGGGAGGCTGAGGCAGGTGGATCACCTAAGGTTGGGAGTTCAAGACCAGGCTGGCTAACATGGTGAGACCCTGTCTCTACTAAAAATACAAAGAAACAAAAAAAAGTTAGCTGAGCATGGTGGTGTATGCCTGTAATCCCAGCTACTAAGGAGGCTGAGGCAGGAGAATCACTTGAACTCGGGAGGCGGAGGTTGTGGTGAGCTGAGATCATGCTACTGCATTCCAGCCTGGGAAACAGAGTGAGACTCTGTTTCAAAAAAAGAAAAAAACCAAAACAGATTAACATATAAGAAATGGTTTATATTTGTCACAAGATCTTAGAACAAGGATTGGCAGGTTGTTAGAAGTGAGATACTAAGATGCTGTCAGACTACTGATACTCTTGATTTATAGGGGTAAAGAATTCAGATTGCAAGGGCTTTGGGGAAGGTTCCCCTCTGGAAAAGAATGACCTGCATATTGTTATGAGTTAGTGATTCTTCTATTTTAACAAAGCACCCCTTTAACATATAGATACCTTAATTAGGAACAGGTCCTTATATACCAATATTGTTTGCTTGTGAATATAAATTAAGTGGTAAAAGGCATAGAAGTCATAGGGGTGAGAGAGACGCTTACTTCTCCACCGATACCTTTTGAATTTTTTTTTTTTTTTTTTAGTATTTACATTTTTACCTGTTCAAATCTAACAAATTGGAACTGTTTCTTGGATGGGTAAGTTATCAAACATTCCCACCAGTGTAAAAGTCTGCAACATATATTTAATTGCTTTTATTTGTTAAATCAGCTTTATTGGGACGTAATTTACTTACAGTATAATTCAGCAATTTTAAGTGTACAATTTGATGAGTTGTGGCGGATGTATACAATTGTGTTCCACCATTACAACCAAATATGGATCATTTCCATCACCCCCAAAAGTTTGTTCCTGCCCTTTTGTAGTCAGTCCTTTACCCCATCTCATTGCTCCTGGCAACCACAGATCTACTTTATAGTACTACAATTTTGCTGTTTGTAGAATTTTATATAAATGGAATCATGCAGTATGTAGTTTTTGCACCTGGCCTCTTTTAGATTTTACCTGTATATGTATCAGCAGTTTGTTCCTTTTTATTGCTGAGTGGTAGTTTACTGTGTGGCTATACCGCAATTTAGTTATTCTGGTAACTATTTGATGGAATTTTTCTTTTTCAGGGTTTATCTATTATGAATAAAACAGTTATACAGACACTGTCTTGCAATATAAGTGTTTTTATGGACATATGATTTTATTTTACTCGGACAAATGTGTACGAAGCGATTGCTGAGTCATATGATAAGGGTATGTTTTAACTTTTCTAAGTATCTGCCAAACTGTTTTCCAAAGTGACTGTTCCGTTTTGCATCCCTGCCAGTTGCTGTACATCCTTGTCAACACTTGGTATTAACAGTTCTTTTTATTTTAGCTATCATTCTAATGAAGGTGTAATGGTAACTCATTACAGTTACATTACTTTGTATTTCCCTAAAGTGATTAATATTTTGAGCATTTTTTCATGTACTTTTTGGTCATTTGCATATATTCTTATGTAAAGTGTCCAAACCATTTCCCTATTTTTTATTTTCATTTTTATTTATGAAGGCAGGAGTGCAGTGGCATGATCACAGCTCCCGGCAGCCTTGACTTCCCAGGCCCAAACAATCCTCCCGCCTCACCCTCTGAGGAGCTGGGACCATAGGCTTGTACCTCCAGGCCTGGCTAATTTTTTTAACTTTTTGTAGATACTGGGGTCTCCCTATGTTGCCCAGGCTGGTCTTGAACTCCTAGGCTCAAACGATCCTCCTGCCTTGGCCTCCCAAAGTGTTGGGATTATAAGCATAAGCCCCAGTGCCCAGCCCCTAGTTTTAAAAAAACAGTTCTTTGTTTCCTTCTTATTGAGTTCTGTATATATATTTACATATTCCGGATACAAGTCCTTTATCAGAGATATGTTTTCCAATTTTTTTTTCCCAAGTCTGTGGGCTTGTGCTTTCGTTTTCTTAAGTGTGCCTTTTCAAAGAGTAAGTCTTTAATTTTGATGAAGGCCAATTTATTGATTTTTTCCTTTGTGCTTTTTGTGAAGTGCTAAAGATTTTTATCTAAACGAATATCATTTAGATTGCCTTGTATGTTCTTCTGGTAGCTTATAATCTCATTTTTAGGCTTATGATACATTTTGAGTTAATTATTGTATATGATATGAGGTGTTGTATCTTTCCAAATGGGTATGTGATTGTTCCAGTTCCATTTGTTGAAAAAGACAATAATTTTTCCATTTAATTACCTTAACGTTTTCATTGAAAAATCAGTTGACCATATATATGTGTGGGTTTATTTCCATTCCATTTTTTAATTACTATCTTTATGACAATACCCTATTTTCTTGATTATTGTAGCTCATAGTCTTACAGTTAAGTAATATATAAGTCCTCCCACTTTCCCTTGTGTTTCAAAATTGTTTTGGTTACTTTACATCCTCTGTGTTTTCATAGACATTTTTAAAAGCCCACTGGGATTTTGCCTGGAATTGCATTGACTCTCTAGATCTGTTTCAAGAAAATTAATATATTAAACAATACTGGGTGTTAGGATTCACGAACATGAGATGTCTCTTTCTTTACTTAGGTCTTTAATTTCTCTTACCGGTGTCTTGCAGTTTTTAGTGGATAATTCTTGCATATATTTTTTGTTAAGTTTATTCGCATTATATATTTAATACTATTATAAGAGACATCACATGCTATTGTAATGCTAGCAATGCAATATTAGCAACGCTGGTATTGAAATACAGTATGACTAGTATTGAAGTATGGTATACTTTTTCTATTTTGACCTTTTAACATTGTAATATTACTAAATGCACTATTTCTAATAGCTTTATTTAATTTTTGGTAAACTCTTAAAAATGTTCTGCATAGACAATCATGCTGTCTGCAAATAAAGGCAGTTTTTACTCCTTTTCTAATTTGTGTGCCTTTTATTAATCTTTCTTACTTTATTGCATTGGTTAGGACCTACAGTGTTGAGTAAAAATGGGGAGGGACGACGTCCTTGCCCTCTTATATTAGAAAGAAAATATTCAGTCCTTCCCTATTAAGTATGATGTTAGCTATAGTTTCTTTCTGGATGCCTCTTATTAGGCTGAGGAAATTCCCTTCAATTCCCAGTTTGCTGAGGGTTATTTATGAGTGAATGTTAAATTGAGATGACCTTATAC
Organism: Hylobates moloch; assembly: GCF_009828535.3. Taxonomy (NCBI): domain Eukaryota; kingdom Metazoa; phylum Chordata; class Mammalia; order Primates; family Hylobatidae; genus Hylobates; species Hylobates moloch. The sequence goes on from NW_026652294.1 coordinate 75,242,998, forward strand.
TTTTTCTTTTAGTCTGTTAATCTGGTGAAATATCCTGATTGATATTCTAATGATAAAGCAACCTTGAATTCTGGGATAAATCCCATTTTGTCATTATCTGTTTATATGTATGTTGCTGGGTTTGATAGGATTTTGTTACAGATACTTTGTTATTTGTCTTCCTAAGGGATATTGGTCTGTAGTTAAATTTTCTTGTAGTATGTTTGTCACTTTTTTCTTTTTTAAACAGGGTAACACTGGCCTCATAAAATGAGTTGGGGAATGTTCCCTCTTTTATTTTCAGGAGGAGTAAACCCCAACTTGATTATGAATTGGAAAACACAAAAGTTCACTTGTAGCACTCAAACAACTTATTTCTTGTGACTGAAATAAGAAATATTTTAATATGTATTAAAGGGTGTGTTCTCCCTTTCAGATGTTCTCCAAATGATTATTTGTATGTAAAAACAAAAAGTAAAACAAAATAAAATAGCTTATGTAGGTATGCTTATATAGGCATTTGTAAAAATTGATATGCAAATTAAAATTTAACAGTGTTGGATATTAATTTAATATCAATAAGCCATGGATATGATATATGAAAATATATTCACAGAGATGTTAATACTTAAATTATTTTGTTTTTGTTCATGTAAACATTTTGCGAAGTCTCTTGTACATTCTCATTAAGTCATACTTTGTTTATATTTCAGCTTAACAGCTTGTCAGTGGTAATTGTTATGTTGCATTAAATTAAAAAAAATTCTTTTTCTAGCATAATATTGTTCTACCAACAGTTCTTTGTGGCAAGAAACTATTCCTTGAACATGCAGTAGTTGTTAAATTGTATCCCATTTAGATGAGAAAACTGATAGATGTATTTAGATTGCTTAGTCACTGATTTGACCTCATTGGATGACTTTTTACATGTTGCTGTGAAAACTGTTCTATTTTCATCCAAAGCACATTCTGTGAACTTTAGGATCAGGATGACAAATGCTGTCTACCATCTAACACGGTATCTGTTAAAATTGTTTTGGATGATTGGGAAGTTGGATTAAATGAATAAAAATGGTGAACTTTATTGGGTGACAAACATGAAACTCAATTTATATTTTTGTGTGATGAAAATAGTTTGTTGCTGTCTTATGTATTTAAAAATATTAGAATATTAACCTTGTGAAGAGCTTTATAAACATTTGCTACATGTATTTTGTCTATCTAGTTTAGATAAATATTATTGATATTAAGTAAATATTTTAAATAAATATTAATGAGAAATAAGAAATAGTAAATCTCAGCGATGGATGTTAAAACGTACCAAAACTACCAGATTTTATAAATTGTGATAACCTGTCATCTTATAAGAAAAATAATCTGTGAGAACACTAAATACATTAGAGTAAGACTACAGGAGAAGTATTGAGAGGCATTTATAGTTCTCTGTTACACATATAATAAAAATAATATGTTGTTAGGAAATTGGTTAAGTGGTTAGGGAAGCATTGTCTTTTCTCACTGTAGAAATAGAAGCATGTATACTTGGAAATGGCAAGAAAATAGTACAGTGTTTTGAAGCTTTTTTTTTTGATAGTGGTCATGTGTAGCCTTTAACTACCTAAGCCCGGGGTGGGGTTGGGATGGGATTAAGGGAGGTAAGGTACTAGCTCTGAGAGTCTATGAAATCCTACTTCATTTAAAGTAGATCAAAATGAACTAAGTGACATGAATAAGGTTTTACAATGACTGAGTTTATCAGTTTCAAGTTTAGAGCTAAGGAAAGTAAAATTGAACATTGAAAATTATATTTTTTGAAATGGTTTATCTTATTTGATGATTATAAGGTAGAGGAAAACTGGGCAAATAGGGTGATGTTTTTTTATGGAACAAGGACTTTTTAAAAATAATATTAAATCTATTATGTGATGTTGTAAAATATTAGATTATTTAGTTTCATCCATGCATAGATTGAGGTGCAAGAGGATTTGTGTTCTTAAATTGGTGTTGATTTAATTTGCATCTCATAAGAAAATTGAGCATTTTAGTAACATATAATTTAATTTGTAGAGCCCAGAATAGATTTAGTATCTTTTCTAAGTACCTGTTATGTAACTTTAGGTTTTATTGACCCCTGCCTTCCATCGTCCAATTTGTCACATTCCCTACAATAAAGCTGATGAATTTGTGTATTCATATCTAAGCTGGGTTGTAAGCCAGAGTAATGGTAGAAGGCAAGAGAAAGATGCCAGACTAGGGGCCTTTGATATGTAACCAACCATCTTTTGAAGTTGAACATTTGTTATAATAAAGTTTTTTTTTCTCCATCATGTCACTATATCATTATTTAAAACCCCTTTCCTCGATTACAAAAGCAACACATACATTACGAAGAGGAAAGGAACTACGCCCATACTCTCACCATCCATGGATAACATAGATAACCTTCTTTAGGTAAAATACTTTCAAAATGAAATTGTATTAGAGTTATTATTGGAAGATGTCCTCTTTTAAATTCTACCTTCTATCAAACTATAACTTATTCTGATTAAAATGGATAAGAATGTAGTAGGATGAGATAACTAGGGGCTGAAGTGATAATTCAAGAGAAGATTGAGAAGGAAAAGAATCCCCATGAAATTACTGAAGCACAGAACAAAAAGGGAAGAGCAAAACAAAAAATTCTGACTCTCATGAGTGTGTCTATGGAACTGTAAAGTTATATAAATAAGTATTGTTATGTATTATGTATACTTTCACTTATTGTTCATAAAATTTATTTTGATTCGGGTCACTTTTTAGTTAGCTCACTGCATCCAAATGTAAAACAGTGTCTTCATAATAGAGGAGTGCCCAGTAAGTGCGCCAATTTTATGTTTTCCAGTCCTCTATTCTCAGAATTTAATCAGTGGGATCTTGTCCTGAAACTTACCACGTGTCTTCCACTTTTCACAGATGTGATTGGGGTAGAAATTCTTCCTGTTTATCTGAATGAGAACCCTTTGGTAAAATTCCTTTGATTCTGAGATAACTAGATGAAATGTGTTGCATAAATCATGTCACAGCAAACAGTTGTCACCTGGCACTAGAGCTTGATGAAATTTAAAAGTGTTGGCTCATTGCCTGTAGTGTTCAGTTACAGTTCTATAGAAAGTCTGTTTGTACAGATGAAGCAGTTCTTGGTGTAATGCAAGATTCATCTCTCAAGTGATGGGGCACGTATGAGTTTATTCCAGAGATCTTTACTCTGAGCTCCCAAGACATACTCAGACGGGCATTGTTTTAATTTCTCATTGCTCTCCCTTTGGCACACTTATAAGAAAATGAACAGATCTTCAATTTGGTGAAATTCTTAGCATTTATTTGATTCAGTGTCTATGGCAATGCAGGAATGTTTTCAATACTATTCTTGGCAGATAATCAAATTTGAGTTTTAAGATGCTGCTTTTGTCTGTAACTACTTATTCCCTGTCAGCTCTTGTCTTCACTTTATTCTACTGCCAAAGTTTCTACATCCATCTTTACTTATTGGTAGCTTAGTCTTATACTTAGCCTTTTCTTACAGAATAATAAAGATCTATTAAGCATGTATAGAAAAAGGGTAATGAACCCATGTTCATTGACTCCAGAAGAAACTACAACTACAGGACTGTATTCTTTATACTGTGCCAAACTTTCTTCCTAAAAGCTACATTAGATTTTCCCATTCCCAGACTTTAAAACCTTTGTCACCTATAGGAAAACATACAGACTTCGGGGGTCATAAAACAGGTGTATATCTGCTTAAAAAAAAAATCACTTTGTTTCTATTTCCCACCTCCATTACTCTTCTACTCCACAGGTAAATTGTGATGTTTCTGATCTGAATCCTTTTATTTGTATGAGTGCTTGTAAGACATGTAGATTTATTTTGTGTGCAGGCAAATACTGGACGTGCCTGTATTTTAAATTTGCATTCCTTGTGTTATGCTCTAGACATTATTTATTTTGACCTCAGCACTGTTTTAAAGATCTGTCTATATTATTGGCATACATCTGGATTGCTACTCCTAACTGCTGTACAGTATTCTGTAGAGATCACTTGCTTCGTTTAATTTATTCTATGTATCAGTGACTTTACATTACAAGGCCTTTTTTATAACTGACCCCATATTTTTAAGTTATGTCTTGGAATTACACTTCATGCACCTTAAATCCTAGCTGCATGAAGCCCATCATTCCTGTGTGAAAACAATGTCCTTTTTTATATTGCCATGCCTTTGCACATGCTGTTCCCTAGGATACTTCCAGTCTTCTAATGACTGCTTCCTCACGACTCAACTCAGATGTCATTTCCTTGATGAAGACTTAAGCAGCTATTTCATGCTTGAGCTAGTTGCTCTGTACTGTGCTCACACAGCACTTATTTTTATCTTGGGAATATAGAAGCCTACAATTCCACCTAGCAGTCTATATTTCTGTCTAGATTCCTTGAAGACCAGATAGATCTCAGGTATCTTTGTATTCTTTACTCTTTAGTTTGGTGAATTGCGTATAGATGGCAATCAGTAAAAGATTCATTGAATGAATGAAGTGTGTGGGGTTCCTTAAAGTGAAATACTGACCGTATAAGCAAAAATGATTCTCATAAGTAAGAAAAGGTTGGGACACAAATACATTGTCTTATAACACTGAGAGAATGGCATACAGGAAGCTGAATCCTAAAATGAATTGAGGCTTATAAAGATACTAAGTACTGGAACATGTTCAGATTATGAAAAAAAAAATAAAGAATAAACTACTGGTTGGGACAGATGTAAATACTGGATAGTGGAGTGAAAGCAGAGTTATGGAACTCCTGGGTTTTTAATTTCTCTATCAAAAGAAAATGATACTCAAATTCAGTAAAGAAGACTAATGACAGTGGCAAGGCAATTGAAGTTAAGAAAGGTAAAGCAATGATGAGAAAGCACTTTTTTTGCTCTCAACTAGTTAATGTCTTAGGATTAAATGACTTGCAAATATGAATGGTTAGGTAATCTTTGAACCATTATGACCAGTAACAGAAATGCCAGAAAACTAAAGATCATGCAGATACTGTTTTTATTTTCATAAAAGGGAGGAAAAGGTAGAATTTTCCTATTTTAAGGTTAGTTAGTTTTGTTTTTATCCTTGGGACAATTCTTTTCTTTCTTTTTTTTTTTTTGAGACGGAGTCTCGCCCTGTTGCCAGGCTGGAGCGCAGTGGCGCGATCTCGCCTCACAGCAACTGCAGCCTCCCAGGTTCAAGCTATTCTCCTGCCTTAGCCTCCCAAGTAGCTGGGATTACAGATGCATACCACCACGCCCAGCTAATTTCTGTAGTAGAGACGGGGTTTCACCATGTTGGCCAGGATGGTCTCCATCTAGACCTCATGATCCACCTGCCTCAGCCTCCCAAAGTGCTGGGACTACAGGCGTGAGCCACCGCGCCTGGCCCTTGGGACAATTCTTAAACTGATGATTAGACAGATGACTTGTGAGGACTTGAGCAGTCCTCTAGGGACCATGTGGGCTCACTAGGAGTGTGTCATGTTAAACATGTGACTTTTTTCCCCCATGTAGGTGGAGTAAGTTGATTTAGCAAGGTTTCAGACAGTGTCTCATGAAATGTTTATGAAATATTTAATAGATGGCCGAATTAGGAGTTAAGTTATTGGGCCAGGTAAATTAACGGATGGTTGAAATAATTTGATGAATGAATTGATGTCAGCTTGGAGAAAGGTATTTCTTTTTTTTTTTTTTTTTTTGAGACGGAGTCTCGCTCTGTCGCCCATGCTGGAGTGCAGTGGCGCAATCTCGGCTCACTGCAAGCTCCACCTCCCGGGTTCACGCCATTCTCCTGCCTCAGCCTCTACGAGTAGTGGGGACTACAGGCGCCCGCCACCACGCCCGGCTAATTTTTTTGTATTTTTAGTAGAGACGGGGTTTCACCGTGGTCTCGATCTCCTGACCTCGTGATCCGCCCGCCTCGGCCTCCCAAAGTGCTGGGATTACAAGCGTGAGCCACCGCGCCCGGCCGGAGAAAGGTATTTCTAGTGACATGACGTGGCCGTTTTTTTCACTTTGTTCTATTAATCATTTTTATCATGGACTTGGATTAAACAGGCACATCACATTTGCATATCACATAAAGCTGGGAGCAAAAGCTAATAGTTTGGATGAGGGAATCAGGATTGAAAAAAGCTTAGCCATCTGAAATGATTAGCTGAAACTAAGATGGTCTGTAATAATGATTAATGTAAAATTTTGCATATAGGTTTGTCAAATTATCACACTAGCCACGAATCAAGTGGATATGTTTTAAAAGAAATTCATATGAAGAGACCTGGGAAGTTGTGGTTTAACTGTCACTGCCATGTCCCACAGTGCCATGGTTTGAATGTGTCTCCTCCAAAAGTGAGATGTAGAAACTTAAGGGCCAATGTGATACTATTTGAGCGTGGGACCAGTCATAAGGTCATGAGGGCTCCTTCCCTTGTGAATGGGAGTAAGACCCCTATAAAAACAGCTTTACATAGCCTTCAGGAGCTTGCTCTTCTGCCTTCTGCCATGTGAGGACACAGATTTCCTCTATTCTGGAGGATGCAGCCCTCACCAGACAACCTAATCTGCCCACACCTTGACTTATATCAGCCAAGGATTGTCAGATATAAGTTTTTGTTCTTTGTAAATTACCCAGCCTCAAGTATTGCTCTGTCAGCACAAACTAAAACACAAGTGTAGACTGTTTTAATAGAAGTGAAGTACTTGGAATGGGGAAGTGCAGTCTCTGTACTGATGAGAAGATACCATTGCATTCATATATGGTTTCCAGGTTTTAAGAAGCATCTGGGAACTTTATTATAAAAAGTATTCTGAAGAATCAGAATGGCTTCCTAACATAATTTTTGTGTGTGTAGAGAAATTATTAGAATAATAACTTTTCAGATTCTTAAGGCTGAAAGAATTAACCTAGTTCTATATTTGCTCAGCTTTTAAATTACGTATCTACTAGCAGGCTGAAAATTGTGCCAAACGTTGGGGATATAATAGTGACTAAAAACAGAAAAACTGACCTCCTTTTTACTCTTTATGGCATTGACAGTCTGATGGAAAAGGCAGACATTAACCACGTAATTACATGAGTAAATGTAAATGGCAGCTATGATAACTTCAATGAAGTAGAAGTATATGGTGTCATGAGAAAGAGTATATAGTAGGAAGATTTGATTTGCTCAGTAAGGGAAGGGAAGGCAAGGGAAGGCTTGCCTGAATTAAGAAAGAATATGCATTGACTAGGTGAAAAGGGGTGGAGAGGGGTCTAGGGTGAGTAAGCATGGTGCTTAAGAAAAACAGTCTGTCTGCACCCATTAAGTCTTCATTTAGCGTTAGGTATATCTCCTAATGCTATGCCTCCCCCCTCCCCCCACCCCACAACAGTCCCCGGAGTGTGATGTTCCCCTTTCTGTGTCCAAGTGTTCTCATTGTTCAGTTCCCACCTATGAGTGAGAACATGTGGTGTTTGGTTTTTTGCCCTTGTGATAGTTTGCTGAGAATGATGGTTTCCAGTTTCATCCATGTCCCTACAAAGGACGTGAACTCATCATTTTTTATGGCTGCATAGTATTCCATGGTGTGTATATGCCACATTTTCTTAATCCAACCTATCGTTGTTGGACATTTGGGTTGGTTCCAAGTCTTTGCTATTGTGAATAGTGCCACAATAAACATATGTGTGCATGTGTCTTTATAGTAGCATGATTTATAATCCTTTGAGTGTATACCCAGTAATGGGATGGCTGGGTCAAATGGTATTTCTAGTTCGAGATCCCTGAGGAATCGCCACACTGACTTCCACAATGGTTAAACTAGTTTACAGTCCCACCAACAGTATAAAAGTGTTCCTATTTCTCCACATCCTCTCCAGCACCTGTTGTTTCCTGACTTTTTAATGATGGCCATTCTAACTGGTGTGAGATGGTATCTCACTGTGGTTTTGATTTGCATTTCTCTGATGGCTGGTGATGATGAGCATTTTTTCACGTGTCTTTTGGCTGCATAAATGTCTTCTTTTGAGAAGTGTCTGTTCATATCTTTTGCCCACTTTTTGATGGGGTTGTTTGTTTTTTTCTTGTAAATTTGTTTGAGTTCGTTGTAGATTCTGGATGTTAGCCCTTTGTCAGATGAGTAGGTTGTGAAAATTTCCTCCCATTCTGTAGGTTGCCTGTTCACTGTGATGGTAGTTTCTTTTGCTATGCAGAAGCTCTTTAGTTTAATTAGATCCCATTTGTCAATTTTGGCTTTTGTTGCCATTGCTTTTGGTGTTTTAGACATGAAGTCCTTGCCCATGCCTATGTCCTGAATGGTATTGCCTAGGTTTTCTTCTAGGGTTTTAATGGTTTTACGTCTAACATGTAAGTCTTTAATCCATCTTGAAATAATTTTTGTATAAGGTGTAAGGAAGGGATCCAGTTTCAGCTTTCTACATATGGCTAGCCAGTTTTCCCAGCACCATTTATTAAATAGGGAATCCTTTCCCCATTGCTTATTTTTGTCAGGTTTGTCAAAGATCAGATGGTTGTAGACATGCGGCATTATTTCTGAGGGCTCTGTTCTGTTCCATTGATCTATTATCTGTTTTGGTACCAGTACCATGCTGTTTTGGTTACTGTAGCCTTGTAGTATAGTTTGAAGTCAGGTAGCATGACGCCTCCGGCTTTGTTGTTTTGGCTTAGGATTGACTTGGCAATGTGGGCTCTTTTTTGGTTCCATATGAACTTTAAAGTAGTTTTTTCGAATTCTATGAAGAAAGTCATTGGTAGCTTGATGGGGATGGCATTGAATCTATAAATTACCTTGGACAGTATGGCCATTTTCACGATATTGATTCTTCCAACCCATGAGCATGGAATGTTCTTCCATTTGTTTGTGTCGTCTTTTATTTCATTGAGCAGTGGTTTGTAGTTCTCCTTGAAGAGATCCTTCACATCCATTGTAAGTTGGATTCGTAGGTATTTGTATACATATGTAACAAACCTGCATATTGTGCACATGTGCCCTAAAACTTAAAGTGTAATAATAATAAAATTAAAAAAAAAAAGAAAATAACCCTATTAGAGCCAATGAAACTTGATGTTTACTTAAGCTACTGGAAAGGAGAAAAAAAAAAAAAAAAAAGAAAAACAGCCTGTCTGATGCTGACAGAATCTGCTCTAAACCTGAAACGGTAGGAAGGAATGAGGCCACTCAGCCTTTAAAGACCTTGGTAAGAAGTCTATTCCTTATCTAGAAACAGTGAAAAACATTTGCTGTTCTTACATAGAAGAGTACCTGATTTAAATTTGGAAGATATTTCTGGCTAAGGTGTGGGGAATTGACTAGAGAGGATTTGGTAAAACACCTAAGGAAGAATTCCAGTTGAGTGGACAAGGGGGCACTGTGCTGCAAATGGGACTTGTCAGGGAAAGTGGAATTCAGTTCTGAAGATGAGGTGGGAGACAATGAAGATACATTTAGGGGCAGGAGACTTGGGTATGAGTCTCAGTTTTACCATTCATAGCTTAGTGGCCTTGTGTAAATCACATTATTTCTGTGTCCCTGATTTAATTGTACCACATTTTTCTCATAGGTTTTGTTGAAATCAGATGATTTTATACACATGTGAATGGCTTATAAACTGTGAAGTATTATATAAAATGAAAGATTTGTGGGGAAAAAAAATAGTCAATAATAGCCATTATTGGACAGGGTAGCCTACTCATAGAATGGGATTTTTTCAGTGGTTCCTTGTCTTAACTAGTTGGAATAGATGATTCTTTAAAATTTTCATCATTGTAGTTTCAGATTTCCCTATCTCTTCTCAGTTGCTTTGGAGCATTTACTAACAAGGACAGCCTAAACATTTATAGCGGGTCCATGCTTTTTGGCTTTCTAGTGGCAATCAAGTAGCTTGATGTGATTTTAAATCAGCTTTACACATGCTCTTTCTCTTATATATGATCTCAGACGTAAGAGGCAATTTAAGGAATCTTGTAGCAAAATCTAAAGGAAAGAATTAGAAAGTATAAAAAAATTCTCAATATATATTTTGGTAAGGTAGAACATAGATATCTGAAGTTACGTTCAAGTACATAGAGATATACATGTATTTCTTCTCTCGAGTGTTGCCTGTGTATATGTATGCGTTTGTGGGAAGCTATGCAAATACAGATCCTATGAGTAGAAATATACCTTTAGTTTTTGAAATGGTTTATTTTACAACCCAAGATAAAATAGAAATCAGGGTAAAATATACTGTTTAGCTACTTTTTTGAGACAGGAGAGGAATGACATTCCTAATTCAGAGCAAAGAGTGCATGTAGGTAATATTATTTATTCACATATTTGTGCACACAAAATCTACTCAGATATCCATTTAAACAGCTAATATATTTATATGTACTACTCTAACTTGTATTTTTACTAAAATTATTTATGTATGTTATCACTAGTCTCAAAAACTGATACCCAACTTAAATGTGGACATACCTTTTTTTACAGTGAACTAAAGCAAAAGACCGGGGTATATTTAAAAATATATTTAAAATATTTAAAAAATCTAAATTTATGCCATCTTCTGGGATAATGCCAAAGACAGTTTCAACTGTAGCACTCTGTATAATTAAACATGTTTTATGTCACTGTTCTTGAATTTTTTGTTGCTTTATTGTTCATTAGAATTACTCTTTTTTTTTTTCTTTTAAAAAGAGTCTCGCTTTGTTGCCCAGGCTGGAGTACAGTGGCACCATCTTGGCTCACTGCAACCTCTGCCTTCTGGGTTCAAGTATTCTCATGCCTCAGCGTCCCAAGTAGCTGAGATTGTAGGCATGTGCTACCATGCCTGGCTAATTTTTGTATTTGTAGTAGAGACAGGGTTTCACCATGTGGGCCAGGCTGGTCTCGAACTCCTGGCCTCAAGTGATCCACCCACCTTGACCTCCCAAAGTGCTGGCATTGCCAGCATTACAGGCATGAGCCATCGTGCTGAGACAGAATTATTCAGTTCTAAGTAGGTATGACTTCTGCATGTGTCTTAGGATTTGGGGCATTTCTATGCAGAAGAAATACTGTTCATTTTAGTTAGTTAGTGGTAAGTATTTAGTTCCCTAATGAACTAGGAATAATAATTGCTGAAAACCAGTTACACTTGGGGGGTGTTTACACTTGGGAGTTGCTTCTGGATCCATAGCTGAGTAGAAGACATGACAGAGTGATAAATCAGATCTCCTCTACAGACTTCCATTTATACTGATAATAACCATAATAGATGGGCCTGTCACTAGGCTAAGAAATTTACATGCGTTTTTATTTAATCTTTCCAACAGTCTTATGGGATGTGGGTACTGTTATTCCAGTTATGCATATGAAGAAGCTGGGATTTAGTGAAGTTAAATAACCAGTAAATAGAGAGGGCTATCTTCCTTCCTAAGTCGCTTTTGATTCCAAGACTGCTGTGCTATTTTGAAACCGCTGATTTGGTACAAAAGAACTTGATTGAAATCATTTTAGTCTAATCTCCTGGAGCCATGCTACTTTCTATGGTATTATGTTAAAAAGAGATAATACACAGATAGCAGATACAAAGGTTGAAATCAGAAACCTATAGTATTCCCTGGGTAATAATGGATTTCTTGTTGCTTTTATAATAAGTTTTTAAATAGCTAATGCATACACATAGTAAAAAATAATTCAGATAGTCAGAGTGTCTACAGAGTTCAAAGTATGTCTTTTTCCCACACCAGCCTCCTATTCCCCTACATAGAAGCAACCATTGTATCTAAATTGTGGTTATTCTTCCAAATATGGTGTTAACATGAATTTATTTTTATTTTGCCCAGGCTGGAGTGCAGTGGCACAATCATAGTTCACTGCAGTGCCAAACTCTTGAGCTCAAGCAATCTTCCTGCCTCAGCCTCTGTAGTAGTTGGGACTAGCAAGCATGTGTCACCAGGCCCAGCTATTATTTTTATTATTTTATAGAGCTGGTGTCTCTGTATGTTGCCCAGGCTGGACTTGAACTCCTAGTGTCAAGCAGTTCTCCTGCCTTGGGCTCCCAAAGCACTGAGATTACAGGCATGAGCCACTGTGCCTGGCCATTAGTTGGTTTTTTAAAAAATGACATTTGAGCATCAATTCTTAAGAAAACTAGAAGAGCCAGGTCTTGTACCAGATTGACATCTGAATGGGCCAAGCTAGAGAAGGCTGGAGAAGGTTGCAGATGACACACTTTCAGTGATGAGAGTGTCAGGTATGGCGTCAGCATTACCCACCATCCCCATAGGGGTAACAGAAAGCCCTTGCAGCAGGTTTGCCTTGTTTCATAGATGAGAAAATTGGTTATTTAGTTCATGTAGGTAGTTGCAGGTAGGGCAGAACTCAGATGCAGAAATATGCTTCTCATTTTTCCAATTCTACTTCAGCACAAGTGACTTGTGGACTTGAGAGTGTAACAAAGAATTGTACAATTCCAAAATTGACTAAGGGTTTCTACTGGGAAGCCAAATAGCAAACTTCAGAAAGCCAAAGTCAGTAGCAGATATTAAAAAAAAAAAAACTTCTAAAATACATCTTTTTATTTTAGAATAAATTTAGATATACAGAAAGCATGTGAAGATATTAAACAGAGTTCCCATGTATGCTACACCCAGTTTCCCCTATTATTAATAGGTTTATCCACTATCAAGTTACTCTGGAAGGAAGTCACTATATGGAGCCCACACATAAGGAGTGGAAGATTATGTTCCACCTTCATGAGGGCTAAGTAAATTACTTGGAATGCTTTTGCACAAGAGATTTGTCTCTCATTCTGTTTATTTATTTTTTCAGTCAAAACTTATTTATTATCTTTTTGAGCTCTCTCTGTTGCCCAGGCTGGAGTGCAGTGGTGTAATCATAATTCACTGCAGCCTAGACCTCCTGGGCTCAAGCCATCCTCCTACCTCAGCTTCCTAAGTAGCTGGGACTACAGACACACCACCATGCCCTGCTAATATTTGTAATTTTTTTGAGAGATGGGGTTTCACCATGTTGCCTAGGCTGATCTTGAACTCCTGGGCTCAAGTGAACTTCCTACTTCAGCCTCCCAAAGTTCTGAGATTGCAGGTGTGAGTCCCTGTGCCCAGCCTCAATCATTTACGTATATAAATATGGCTCATGGATTATATGATTTTGGGGTTATAATCCAGTACTACAGTTTTATTGCTCAGATTGTTCCAGCTTTGGCCATTGAGAGCTCTTTTAGTTGGCTTCTGTATCTCTTTAACACACTTTCATCGTTGTGTTTTATTTTTGTTTTCTTTTTTGAGCGCTTCTTCGCTTTCCTACACTGCAGGATGCTCCAGATTCGCCTTTTATATTTCCTGCTTCACTCCTAGAATCAGCTTTATCTGCATGGAACTCTGATTCTTTTTATTGGAAAATAGTATTGGAAACCAAGATCTGGGTGCCAGTTGTAATTGCAGCTCTTTTAAAACCAAATATTGAATAGAAAAGGAAGTTTCAGCCATTTTCCCAGGTAGTACTAAATTAAGTCATTGCAGTAATTTATTTAATTTCACTGGATTGAATGGAATGATCCTAAGGATTTTTAAGGGAAAATTCTAAGAATTCTTATTACTGTTTTCTGTTACTTTTACAAAAAAATTCTATACTTGATATCACTTGATTTGATTTTTTTTGTATGTCCTTGACCAAAAAACCTGAGGCAAAATTTCAAAACATGGTAATTTGAAGCAGGTTGGGATTAACTCTGGGATTTTGGAAAGACTTTAAACTCCATTAGGAAAATTAACAAGCATGTAGTCTATAAAACACATGTAACTCATATTTATGTAAAGAATAATACTTTCTTCCACCTTCAGACATCTAAGATTTAAAAAAATGTTCTTTTTAAAAGAAAGAATAGTACTTTCTTTTGTATCACTAAACATTTCAGATTTGTCTATTGAACAGAGGATCGGGGAGAATGTTTTGTTAAGGAAAGAGAAAAACAAAAAAATAGTAAAAAAAAAAGAGAGAGAAAAACATGACCTGAGCATAGTTAAAATACATTTTAACTATGTTTTATGTTGTTTTAAAGAGACATTCCCTGTTATATATCTCGTCTTTCTGACACCAGAATTGAGATTTTCTTAATCTGAGGTATTTTCACATAGATCAAACAAGTCATTTTTAGAGGTTTTAAAGGGATTCATTTGTATGTGTGTGATTGCAACCTTAGTAGTACTGATGAACCTTTTTGAAAGCTTATATTTTAATTTTATTTTTTTCCTCTGCCTTGCTAGGCAAATATTCTCTTTAGCGTCTATCATTTCAATAGACAAGTTGAATTTTACAGCCCATCAAGCAACCAGGTCGGTAGAACCACATGATCTGATAGGTGAATGCATAAACTATAAAAACCAAAATCATTTTCAAAGAATTAACCAGATGTTTTTATCCTGGGCTAAGATGATCACTATTTGTCCTAAACTATTTTAATTTTCTGTGTCTTAGGTTTTTTTTTTTTTCCTTCTTTTTTTTCTTGAGACAGGGTCGCGCTCAGTTGCCCAGGCTAGAGTGCATTGGTGTGATAATAGCTCACTGCAGCCTCAGTAATTTTAGCTTCAATCTCTTGGGCTCAAACGATCCTCCTGCCTCAGCCTCTGGAGTGGCTGGGACTACAAATATGCACTTCCACACCTGGCTAATTTTTTTTCCTTTTTAGTAGAGACAAGGTCTTGCCATGTTGCCCAGTTTGGTCTTGAACTCCTGAGCTCAGGATCTCCTTGGCCTCCCCAGTTGCTGGGATTACAGGCATGGGACACTGTGCCTGGCCAATTTTCCATATGTTATTTTAACTGTAAAGAATAGTCTTTTAAATCAATCTGAGTAGAAAAATGTCAAATAAAGTGATAGTGTACAGTTGTAATTAGAAAGAAGCACAGCACCAATGAGGAAAAGAACCAGGCAGGTAAAAACCGAGGCGAGGGTAAATGAAACCATCTCTAATAAATAAGCAAACATGACCAGTGCATAGAAAAACTGTGTGAGGCAGAGAAGCTCCAAGAGCTCTGGGATGAAAATAGCTGGAAATCCTCAAGAGGGATGGAGCTGAGTGTAGAGATGGGGAAATAATTTTGAAATGTTGAGACCTATGCTTGAAGAGCCTAGAAACAATGATCTTGGACAGGACAGAAGGAAATTAAGTGTCTACAGTATGCTAGGTGTTGCTCTCCTATGTATTAATATGGTATCATTTAATTCTTACCTCTAGTCTTTGAGGGAGGGTATTATTAGTAACAATTTGACGGATGGAGAAGATGAGGTACAGAGGTGGTTGAAAACATGCTGCAAGTCACATAGCAACTAATTGGGGGTAAACTCAAAGGGCCTCATTTTTAATTTTAAAGTAGTTTGGGGATAAAGATAATAGACAAAACCAATGAGGTGTAGCATACGTGCAAATTCTTAGGGCCTGGGTCACCCATCAGTACTTCTTTGGAGTTTTCTGGGTTCAATTGGTTAAAAGAAACGAGCTGAAAATTGTTACAGTTAGATTTAGGTAGTTTATTGCAGTTTAAAAATGTGGGTTATGGCTGGGTGCAGTGGCTCACACTTGCAAACCCGTGCTTTGGGAGGTCAAGGTGGAAAGATCACTTGAGGCCGGGCGTTTGAGACTAGCCTGGGCAACATAGCGAGATTCCTTCCTTACAAAAAATTTGAAGAATTGGCCAGATGTGGTAGAATGCATTTGTAGTCCTAGCTACTTGGGAGGCTGAGGCGGGAGGATCACTTGAGACTAGGGAGAGTTTGAGGCTGCAATTCAAGCTATGATGGCGCCACTACAGTCTAGCCTGGGCGACAGAGTGAGACTCTTCTCTATTTTTTTTTTAAGAAGAGAAAGAAATATGTGGGTTATAATAAGCTGCTGTATTGTGGGAGGGCCTCAGAATGGACAGAGGGCTCATGGTGATACAGCTGATGTAGCAAATGGATTTGGGATGCAAAGGTCGAAATGGAATTATTTGGTCCTTTTAATTACCGCTTAACACTTTAAACAGGATCCTTTGTCAAAATCCCTACCAACTGCAGAGAATGGTTTTTGACTCTCCTTTTTTGGAAAGGATCGTTTTTAAGAGATTACTCTTAGACTCCGGCAAAAGGATTGTTAGTGTATTAGTCCATTTGTGAGTGGGAAAAAAATAGCTAAAACCACTGTGAATTGTAAGAATGTAATTTTTTTAAAATCGTGTTTATGTTTACAGCGTAAATCTCAAGAGCAAATTAATTATATGTCTGTAGTTCTTGAAGTTAAGTAGGTTAAGTGAGGGAAAAGCACGATTTATTCTTGCTTTATTGCTGGCCAAATCTCTAGGCTGGCCATTT
This sequence comes from Hylobates moloch, assembly GCF_009828535.3. Classification (NCBI taxonomy): domain Eukaryota; kingdom Metazoa; phylum Chordata; class Mammalia; order Primates; family Hylobatidae; genus Hylobates; species Hylobates moloch. The sequence continues at coordinate 75,259,377 of NW_026652294.1, forward strand.
TTCCCTGTTAATAAAAATGCTTGTGATTCCTTGTCTTCCCATTAGCTCATAGTTGAGAGCTCTGTTAAGTTGTCTGTGAGATGGAGTATATTAGGCTTGCCTGATTAAAATTGTTCATGAGAGATCAAGCAGACAAGGGACTTTTAGCATAATTAAAAAAGCACTGGTAGCCTTTAAATATGAGATTTCAGAGACTTTTGAATTCATGTCCACCTGTAGGGAAGTGTGTTTATCGAATTAGATTCTGATTCTCTTATGAATGCTTCTTAATTCATGCATGGTGTCCTTTCATTTTATAGACTATTATGCCTTCATGCAGGAGACACAAAAAATGCTTAATAGAACCAAATCTTGAATGAACTGAAATGTTTCCGTTGAAAGATCACAATGTGATAAGTTAAGAAATCGGTTATCTCCTTTTGTTAACCTGTGTGTTTATAAAAGGAACAAGAACAAAGTTGAAAATAGTAAAAGAAAAAATCAAAACAAATTGTATATCCTGTGTTCTCTGGTTAACCTGAGAAAATTATACCAGCTTTTGAGACATAGTCTTCTTTTGTTTAATGGATGTCTTAGCCCAAAGTTTTTGTCTTTTCATTTTTAATTTCTCAACTTTCACATTGCTGGGCTCTGAAATCATTCAGTTATTATTTCCACGTTACTATAATGTTTCAGAAAAAAATGATTATACGTAATGGAGTTTAAAATTGCTTCTTTTGTCCTTCTGAGGTAAAGTCCACTGTTATTGACTGAATACTTTATAGAGCACTTCAGTTTTTTTTCCTGTGTGTTTTTTAAAAGACATTTTAATTCTTCAGAAAGGAATGCTTTTTAGCATAAATCAAAATGTTATTGCTATAATGAGGCAGCATGTTAGAAGAAAATTATCAAGGTGTGAATTTTTTTTAATCTACATGTATAAGGCATTAATTTCATAGACTAAGGGATTCTGACATGTGAACACTTCTTTACAGAAGGCATTTTCCTCAACGAATAAGTAATGCTTTGTTTTCACCCAGAAGATTGCTTTAGAACATTTCTCATGTAATTAAAATAATTTTTCCATTAGCTGAGAATTGTTCTGAAAGCTTCTTGATTTTTTTAACTTCCATCTTATTTTGCATTTTTTAAAAAGAATTAGTTCTAGCCTGATTTTAACATAAAACAGCAGTGTCCAGCAAGAACCCAAATTATTTCCATTTTAAGTCTGTGTGAGAGAATAGATGATAAAAGAAGCCCCTCAAACCAAAATGTACCATACGTTACCCCAATTTATTAAGATTGATTTTAGGAAGCTAATCAAACATATTGATCAGGCATAAAAATATTTTAATTGAAAATCATAAAGAGAAGGAAAGGAGTCTGAAATTTTAAATGGTGAGAGTTGTATGTATGTTTTTTTTTTAAGTCTCTATCTGCAGAAGGAGTGCACTAAACAAGGTTACATCTTGAAATGGTAAAATCTGAATAGTTTTGTTTGTGGGAGGAGGTCACAGAAAGGTTATTCCTCTGGCTTTCTTCTTCTTGACAAGTAATCAGAGTAGTTCACAGATCTCCTGGTTTCCAACATTTTACATTCTTGAGAATTAATTTTTGCATCAAATTGTATATTGCTTTTATTTTCGATTAAATAAACTATTTTAATAGGATCACACAAATAGGACAGATAGTAATAGTTGCTTCAATGAAGACTTCATTTAGGATGAAATAATATAAATTAATAAGGTATAGTTACATATTATAATTATGGCAACTTGTATACCTCTGTCCTATGCAAGTACTGTTTCTTTTATATACTCCCCCAGTAACCCACTGGTTTGTGTATCAATTTGTTTGTTTACTCATTCACCTGTCCATCATCTATCCATTCAGTCAATCAACATTTATTGAACTGTTCTCATATATCAGGCATTGGGCTTGGGCACTGGAGATACAGGGATGAGTAACTGTCTTTGAGGAGATGTTTTTGCAGGAAACAAACCTACAAATAAATAATACCAGTGTGAATAGAGTGGTGTACATATAAAAAGAGGTACATCTAAATGTGACTGGAATGTCAAAGAAGACTTCGCTAAAGGAAACAATATTTGAACTGATCCTGGAAAGATAAAAGTTCCTTCACCAGGCCAGAAATCAGGGCATGCAGAGAAGTGAGAACAGCAAGTACAAATGCATTGCATTTTTAAAGGACTTTGAAAGATCTTAGTATGTCTAGAATACAGGAAAAATAATAGGAAATTATGCTGGAAAAGTAGTGGGGAAGATCTTCTATCCACCATGTTGACAAGTTTACACTTTGCCTGTAAGGAATTATAAGGCATGAAAGCCATCAAAACTGGATGCATAACATGAGAAAATTTGTATTTTTTAAAAATAAATTGGGTGGGAATATAGGAAATACTTGGAGAAGGAAGAAAGAGTCTGTACGCAGTGATCATCAGATGACCCCTATTTTTTCAGTGAACTAGGAGCGATTTTGTAAGATTGGATTATGAAGCCAGATGGGCTTGACTTCAGATCCTCAACCTACAGATCCCCTTAACTTCACTCACCCTGAGATATTTCATCTGTAAAATGGGAAAAATAGCTATCTTGAAGTATTGATAAGTTGATGTGTTCAAGATATTTTGCTTAAATTTCTAGGCCTATGATAAATATTCACTAAGTAGTGGCTATTACTATTATGTATTGAACTCTTAACTGCTTAGAATTGCATAGTAAACATTATAAATGCCTTCTCTCAATAACTTTATAATAACTTACTTTATGAAAAACACAAACAGAAAGACAAATACACATTAGCAAACTATGTTTATCTTTGAATTTTCTTTATTGCTTTCCTAACGTGAAAGATAACTCGGTTGAAGATTGACAAGTGCAGTCATTAATCTACAGGCTCCCAAATACTTTAAACCATTCAAAATGCTGGATATTGATGGCTTTAAAGTTTGTTGAATGTGATTAAATATATTTCTTCCCAGGTACAAACTATTTGTTCTCTTTTCCTAATGAGTGTCATTAAAGATCAGGAAGTACTGTCTGTCTCCTATCCCACAAAGGAATTTCTCCTAGACCCTCACCTAACAAAGTGATCATTTGAGTTTCTGCTTCAACTCTTTCTGTGACTGAGAGAAAGCTTTATCTTACAAAGCAGTCCATTGCATGTTCAGACAGCTTCAATTGTCAGTATATTCTATTGGTGTAGCTGATACAGCTTCCTTTTAATTTCTCCTCTGTGGGTACTGATTCTCTCCTGAAGCCACACAGACCAAATCTAATCAGCATTTTACTTGCTGTGCCATCAGCTGTTTGGCAAGTGCCAGGATTCCTTTTTTGAGGCTTCTCATTTCTAGGTTTAGTGTATTCCCAGTTTTGCCAGTCATTGATTTTGTAAAAAACAGCTTTGTTGTGGTATATTTGGCATACAATAAACTGCATATAGTTAACTTTTAATTTGATAAGTTCTGATGTAGTATTTAGCTGTGAAACTAACACTACAATCAAGATAGTGTATATACTATCACCCCAGAAGTTTCCCTGTGTCCCTATTCTCTTTCTCTTGCCTGTGCCTGCCCCACCAAGCTCTATCCCTCCCTACCCTTGCAATTTCTCTTCTGTTTTCTGTCACTATGTATTAGTTTACATTTTCCAGAACTTTATAATAATAAAATAATACAGTGCGCATTCTTTCTGTGTGGCTGCTTTCACTTAGCAGAATTATTTTGAAATTCATCTATATTGTTGCCTATAATAGTAGTTCATTCCTTTTTATTGATGAGTAGTATTTCATCACATGGATATACCACAATGAGTTTATATATTCACCTGTTGGTAGATAATTGAATTATGTCTGTTTATTGATTATCATGATTAAAGCTCTTATGACTATTGATGTACATGATTTTGGACAAATGCTTTCTTTGGATAAATCCCTAGGAGTAGAATTGGTTGGGTGATATGGTAGGTATGTATTTCAATTTTTAAGAAACTCCCGAACTGTTATACAGACTGGTTGCATTGTTTTAGATTCCAACCAGCATTGTATGAGAGTTCCAGTTTCTCTACATCCTTACCAACAGTTGATGTGGTCAGTTTTTAAAATTTTTGCCATTCTATTATTAAAAAGTCAAAAAACAGCTGCTGGCAAGGTTGCGGAGAAAAAGGAATACTTTCTACATCGTTGGTGGGAGTGTAAATTAGTTCAACCATTGTGGAAGACCGTGTGGCAATTCCTCAAAGACTTAGAGGCAGAAATACCATTTTACTCAGCAACCCCACTACTGGGTATATAGCCAAGGGAATATAAATCATTCTATTATAAAGATACATGCATGTGTATGTTTATTGCAGCACTATTCACAATAGCAAAGCCATGGAATCAACCCAAATGCCCATCAATGATAGACTGGATAAAGAAAATGTGGTACATATACACCATGGAATATTATGCAGCCATAAAAAGAAATGAGATCATGTCCTTTACAGGCACATGGATGGAGTTGGAAGCCATTAGCCTCAGCAAACAAGAACAGGAAACCAAACACCACATGTTCTCCCTTATAAGTGGGAGCTGAATGATGAGAACACATGGACACCTGGAGGGGAACAACATTCACTGGGGCCTGTTAGAGAGGGTTGGTGGTGGGAGGCAGGGCATCAGGAAGAATAGCTAATGGATGCTGGGCTTAATACCTAGGTGATGGGATGATCTGTGCGGTAAACCATCATGACACACATTTACCTATGTAACAAACCTTCACATCCTGCACATGTACCCCTGAACTTAAAAGTTGAAGAAAATAAAATGTTAGCCATTATAATGGATGTGTAGTGGTTTCTTTCTGTGGTATTAATTTGTACCTTCTTAATGATTAATGATGTTGAATATCTTTTTTTGTGCTTATTTGCCACTTTATATCTTCTTGAGAGACTGTCCAAATCTTTTGCTCACTTTTAATCAGGTTATTATTGAGTTTTGAGAGTTCTTTACATTATGGATGTAAGACTTTTATTGGATATATGTTTGCAGAGCCTAGCCTGCTTTTTTTCTTCATTCCTGTACAGTGTCTTTCAAAGAGCAGAAAATTTTAATTTTGATTAAGTCTGATTTATTTTATCTTTTATAGATTGTGCTATTAGCATTATAACTAATAAATTTTGCCAAAATCAATGCCAGAAATATTTTTATGTCTTCTTCCAGAAGCTTTATGTTTTACACGTAGGTCTATAATCCATTTTAATAATAAACTTTTTACTTTGGAATAATTTTAGATTTGCAGAGAAGTTGCAGAGGTAGTACAGAAGTTCCCATATACCCCCATTCCTTTTCTCCTTTTGTGAACGTTTTAAATAAGCATGATATATTTGTTACAACTAGGCAACCAGGGGGTACATTACTGTTGGCTATACTTCAGACTTTATTTGGATTTCATCAGTTTTTCCACTTAATATCTGTTTCTGTTCCAGGATTCTACATTTTGTTTAGTTTTTGTGTCCCCTTAGCTCTGATCCTTGATGGCTTTTCTGTCTTCCCTTATTTTTCATGACCTTGACCGTTTTGAGCAGTACTGGCCAGATATTTTGTAGAGTATCCTTCAATTTTGGTTTGTTTGATGTTCTTTTCTTGATTACACAAGGGTCTTGATTTTTTTTGGGGAGAGGTGCCTTCCTCATCACATCATATGGTATCAGTATACGTTTATCATTGTTGTTGCTTAATGTTGATTACCTGACTAAGGTAATATTAGCCAGGTTACTCTATGGTAAAGTTATTTATTTATTTATTTGTTTGTTTGTTTATTTATTTATTTATTTTTGAGATTGAGTCTTGCTGTTGTTGCCCAGGCTGGAGTGCAATGGTGTGATCTCAGCTCACTGCAACCTCTGTCTCCGAGGTTCAAGCGTTTCTCCTGCCTCAGCCTCCCAAGTAGCTGGGATTACAGGTGCGTGCCACCACGCCTGGCTAATTTTTAGTAGAGACAGGGTTTCACCATGTTGACCAGGCTGGTCTCAAACTCCTGACCTCAGGTGATCTGCCCGCTTGGGCCACCCAAAGTGCTGGGATTACAGGCGTGAGCCACCATGCCCGGCCGGTAAAGTTCATTCTTTTCACTCTTTTTATATTCTGTTTTTTGGAAGCAAGTCACTAATTATAGCCTATGCCCAAGGAGGGGGAGGGTTTTATGGAGTTTTATAGAGGGTTTTATGTTCTATCTCCTAGAGGTGTGGGTATTTACATAAGTTATTTGAAATACTTCTATAAAAATATTTATTTCTTCTCTCCCATTTATTTCTCCAATCATTTATCAGTATGGCCTCATATTTTATACTTCACATTACATTCAAATACTACATTATTTTGTTACTCGTTACAGCTTTGGCCATTGGGAGCTCTTTTAGGTTGGCTCCTGTGTCTCCTTAACTTGTTACCCTCCACCGTTTTTGTTGAGCACATTTTATTTTTTGATACTACAAGATGCCCGAGTCTTTTACTTTCTATGCCCCAGCCCCAGAATCATCCACTTCTCAAAGGAGTCTTGGTTCTTGTTTTTAGAGCTTATTATATAGAAATTAAGACCTGGACACTGGATATGCTGGTTATTGCCACAGGGTGTCACTGTGTCTAGGTTTGCTTGGCAGAACCAGGAAACATACGTAAATGTGCTAACCCATGGATCTCTCTCTCTCTCTCTCTCAAATTAATTCTGTGGCTGTCCATTTGTATATATATTAAACTAAATGTGCGTTCATACTGGTGTCTCTGACTCTAATCTCATACCATGCAGTTCATTTTAGTGTGGTTTATTATCATTAATGTCTCTATCCAGCAATGAGAAACATGGCTTCCATCATCCATTTACTTGGTTGTACAAACCCAGTGTACATGTAAAGCAGCTTCAGAGTTGTTTGCCTATACCCTGCAATTCATTTTTAGTTAATTTTGTATATGGTGTTAGCTGTGGACCAAAGTTCATTTTTGAAAATATGGATATCCATTTGTTCTAACAATACTTGTTAAACTTCTTTCTTTACTTGGATGCCTTTGCATCTTTCTTGAAAATTGGTTATCTATTTATATATCTGTCAGTTTTGAAATTCTCTATTCCATTTCATTGGTGTGTTTGTTTGTCTTTACCCCAATAACATACTGTCTTGGTTATTGCACACTTACAGTAAGTCTTCAAATCCGGTAGTGTTAGCTCTCCTTTTTACTTTTTCTTTATCAAAGGTTTTTTGCTATCTTTCCATATGAATTTTAGAGTCAACTTGTCAATTTCTGCGAAAAAGCCTATTGGGATTTGGGATTTGGACTGCAATAGATCTTTAAATGAATTTAGCAAGACGTGACATGTTCACAATATTGGGTCATGTAACCCATGAACAAGTTATATCTCTTAGCCCTCTAATTTTTTTAGTAGTATTTTTGTAGTTTTCATTGTATAGATCTTGCACATCTTTTGTCAGATTTATTCCTAAGTATTTTGTGTTTGTGGATGCTATTACAAATTTTTAAATTGCAGCTTTTAGGTTTTAATAACTAGTAAGTAGATATACAATTGATTTAAATATTGATTTTGTATCTTGCAACCTTGTTAAACTCACTAGTTCTTATAGTGATTTTATAGATGCTAACTCTCTGTATAGATGATCATGTTGTCTGAATAGAATTTTATTTCTTTCTTTAAATAGAATTTTATTTCTTTCTTTAAAATCTAGATACTCTTTGTTTGTTTTATTTTGCTGATAGCACTAGCTAGAACGTCCAGCACAGTATTGAATAGAAGTGATGAAAGCAGACATCTGTCTTGTTCTTGATCATAGAGAAGAGATACTTAATTTTTCATCTTTAAATATGATGTTAACTACAAGTTGTTAATAGATGCCTTTTAATAGGTGGAAAAAGTTCATTTATTGCTACTTTTCTGAGAGTTTTTATCGGCAATGAATGTTAGAATTTGTTAAATACTTTCAGGTGCCTATTTAGATGATTGTTAAGTTTTTCTTTTTTAGTTTCTTAGTATGGTAGATTACATTTAAGGTGGTCTGAAACCCTAAACAAGCTTTCAGATCCTGAGACTGACTCGATGTAGTTCTGATGTATCATCCTTTATGAATATTAGATTTAACCTTTTAGGATTTTTACGTTTATGTACAAGAGAAATATTGGTGTGTGGTTTCCTTTTCTTGTAATATCTCCGTGTGTATTAAAGTAATGCTGGTCTCATAGCCTAGGTTGGGAAGTATTCTCTCCTCTGCAATGTATGGGAAACATGTTAGTATTGTTCGTATTGTTTATTCTTGAAATGTTTGGTAGATGTCATTTGAGCCTGGAGTTTTTCTTGTGGGAAGGTTTTTGAATTACAAATTCAATTTCTTTAATACATATAGGTATATCACATTATTTGTTTCTTCTTGAGTGAGCTTAGGGTAATTTGAGTCTTTCAAGGAATTGATTACTTCTGCTATTAAATTCTCAAACTTATTGGCATAAAGTTGTTAAAATATTCCCATATTATCTATAGATTCTGTAACGATGCCACCTCTCCTTCCTGGAATTCCTAATTTATATCTTTTAATTTCAGATGAGTCTGTCTAGAGATTTATCAGTTTTGTTGACCATTTCAAAGAATGAGATTTGTTTTCACTGATTTTTTTCTATTATTCTGTTTTCTATTTCAGTGAATTTGACCATGATCCTTACTTTCTCTCTTCTCATTACTTGAGGCTTGATTTACTCTTGTACTGATTTCTCAGGGTGGAAGCAGAGGCTATTAAGACCTTTCTTATTTTCTCATATAGATCTTTAGTAGTATAAATTTCCCTGTAAATACTGTTTTAGTGGCTTACTACTAATTTTTGTTTTTTTAAATTTCATTCAGTTTAAAATACTTTCTAATCCCCATTTTTGTTTCTTCTTTGACCCTTTGGTTTATTTAGAAGTTTCATACTTATCTCCAAAATATTTGGGGATATTCTAGAGACCTTTCTGTTACTGTTTTCTAATTTAGTTCAATTGTGAGCAGATAACATACTGTTGTAGCTTGAATCATTTTAAATTTGAGACTTGTTTTATGGCCAGAATATTATAAATCTTGGTTTCTGTCAGTTTTTGATTCATATATTTTGAGCTCTGTTATTTGGTGCATAATCATTTAAAATTATTATGTTGTCTTGATGAATTGATCACTTTATCATTATGAAATTATTCTCTGTATTCCTAATAATAATTCTGTTCTGAAATCAACTTTCTTTCTGATACTAGTATAGCCACTCTAGATTTCTTTTGACTGGTATTAGTGTGGTATATCTTTTTCTATCCTTTTGCTTTTAATTTACATGTGTCTATATTTAATGTATATTTCTCACAGGCAGCATGTTGTTGTGTCTTGCTTTTTTAGGAGTCTATTAACCTCTTCCTTTTAATTTTTAATTGGAGTGTTTAGATCATTTGCATTTACTACTATTATTTTTGATGTGGTTCCTTTTGTCATCTTGCCATTTGTTCTTTCTTTGTCCCATCTGTTCTTTCTTTCTCTTTTTCTACCTTCTTTCTGTTTTTATACCGTATTTTTCATGGTTTCTAGACCCTTTAAGCATCTCTGTTGTCCAGTTTATTTAAAGATAGATATAGACTTACTGTATCAAGTTTTTCAAGACTGAAATCTAGTGTCGTCTAAGTATTTTTGACTGAGGATTTGTACAGGATATATATTTCATCAGTTCTAAAAAACACTGCTTGCTAATTTTGCATTTGCCATAATACTTAAATGTGAAAATAAATGAACATTGTAGTTGGTTTTGAATGACCTTTTTTAGGATCAACCGTCGGCTTCTGCGCTCTTCCCATCAAGACTCTGAGGAGGTGACACACTGGAGCCTGAGGTGCTTATTTACGATCATATGGAGAACATCTTAGAGATGGCCAGCTTGTATTCTTAGGTTTATCAGTGTGTTTCTGTCTTTATTCAAGATCTTCTTTTTTTTCCATTTTATTTAGGGAAAGGAAAAAGAAAATATATACATCATTAGCTTTTTTCATGTCTGTCTCTCTGCCCATTCTTTCCCATATGGAAGGCCTGGTAGAATATATTTTTCAAAAAATTGAGAAGCATTTCCCCATCCAATTTTAAGGAAATATATTTAATATGCCATCTCACATGAAGAGAGGGCATTCAGGTCTTGTGGTTTCTGCAGGTAAGCGAATCACATGAAGAAGGGTGAAAGGAGAGAGAGGGTTAGGCTTGAATACTGCAATGGTTACTTAATGAGGTTTTGAAATGGGCAAATCAGCACTTTTTAACTTCAAATCCTAGGAAGTAGGGTGGAACGAAGTCTATGTATGAACTCCTGAGAGGCCTAAACCTGAAATAGCTTTATGAACCCTGGCCTAGTACTGAAGAAAAATAACTTCTCCAAGTTCACCCTTGCTTGAAGTTGCCTTCTTCTTAGAGGATTTCCTTGGAGCAGCTTTGTTACCAGAGGATTTTTGTTAAAGCAGCTCTAGTTTCTAGAAGCTATATAAATCAGGGTATTCTTGTTCATTCTGTATTCTAAGTCTAGCTCTTAAAATTTCAAAGAAGCAGAATGTGGTACATCCCCATTAAATGCAGGTGCTTTCTGCCCTGTTTATTTCAAACAGTTAGTAGTTAGGACTGATGATTTGTAAGCTGATGAATGATGCCAAAAACTAAATGTCTCTTGAGTACAGTGGAGCCTATAGTCTAGTCTCCATGAATATTAGGGCAGTGTGCCAACTAAAGCTGGCTTAATTCTGCAAGCAGGAGCCCTTTGCAGAAGGATTCATGGTAATTAACCAATTCAAAGTGCAATATTTTCCTTTCATTAATTTGGCAGAAAACAACTAAATATCTACAGCAAGAATGTTTTTGACATTTTCATTTGCTGCTTAGAAAATAATGGATACTATGAATTGTGCTATAAAAGAAAACTGCTAGGATTTTGTCATTTCCATTTCAACTTCCTAACAAAAACGTGGATTACTCAATTAACAATTATTTTTTTGAAAAATTAATAGGAAGAGTTGGCTGCAGGAGTTACCAGAATTGATTGACATTTTGAGGTGCTTGGCTTGTAGAAGATTCTTAGGGATTTTATTGGCTCAGGCCTCTTGCTTGTCACATCTCCTTCCCTGTATGTCTGAGTAATAGAATTCCAGTTGGGTATGATCGTTTCCTATCCTTTCTGTCTTCTCAAGCTCATTTTTATCCCAAATATTGCATAGCATTTTGCTCTCTTCTCCTGTTTCTTTTGGGTTAAAGAGGTATTTATTTCAATTAGTTCATGCGATTGTTAACTTTTTACTTTTAAAAATGTACTTAGGGCCAGCCACCTGGCATGTAGTATTTTGAATAATTTTGGAACTAAGTGTCCATTGATGGCGAATGTTTTGCTGGAGGAATTATTGAAGTATTTATTCATTTTAAGGTATATTAGTTTTGACATAAATACTCTTATCTGTTGATAGTGTTTATCTTTTCACTAAAAATATAATGTTTTATAATCATACCTTTGATTGCTAGACTCTAGTTATTGAAAACTTGAAGATCACTCAACATTTTTCTCTTCTGCAATTTTGACACACTTTCTGGGCTATATTTTTGCTTCTGTATGTTCTTTTATAAATTGGATATGTTTAGTTAGAAAAATACTGGTTGTAATTACCAGAAACCCATTTCAGCCTCTCTGAAGATGGAAATGTAGAAGGATATTGGGATAACTACTGAAATCACAAAGAACAACTTGGCTTCATGAAGAATTGTAATTTGCCATAGGTAAAGCTGTTAGGAACATAGGTAATACTCTTCCCATCTTTTATGCTTGCTTTTATCTAGATGTCTCTTCCTTCTTTACACTTTGTAGATTTACTTTTTAGTACTTTCAAGGATGTACATGACCAAATATAGTTACCTACCACTACTACTTAATCGATTAAACTGACCAGCATAGAGACACCAGAGTGTCAGTCCGAGTCCTGAAAATAGCACGAGAGAAAATGTAGACCAACTGAGAGCAGGTATTCACTCTTGATCTAATTAGTTATTGTTGAGAGAGCAGCATCATGAAGTACAAATTTGGCTGCTGTGGCCCCACTCAGATAAAAGGCAGTGCTATCCTGTTTTTTTTTTTGTTTTGTTTTTTTTTTTTTTTTTTTTTTTTTTTTTTTTTTTTTTTTTTTTTTTACAGCACATACTTCTTAAGTATAAGGATAACAAAAGAAATTCTCTATGAATGTGAATAATTATCCATTCAATCAATAAATATAATTTTGTGTTTACATGTGTCTGGAACTGTGCTAATTGGTAAGGATTCAGTGGTGAATAAGGTAAATACAGTATTGAGCTAACATTCTAGCAGAGTAAATGGAATTTGTAAAAATCAGCATGTAAATAAATAAAATGCAGTCATGAACTGCATAATGAGGTTTCAGTCAATGATGGACTGCATATATGACAGTGGTCCCCTAAGGTTATAATAGAGCTGAAACATTATTATAGCCTAGTGATGTCTTGATGATCCTGAACCTATGTAGGCCTAGGTTAGTGTGTATGTTTGTATCTTAATTTTTAACAAAAAAAAGTTTTAAAAGGAAAAAAATTAAATATACAAAAAGATTATGGAATAAGTATATAAAGAAAATATTTTAGTACAGCTGTACAGTGTATTTGTGTTTAAGCTGTGTTATCACAGGAGTCAGAGTTAAAAAATTAAAAAGTTTATAAAGTAGAAAGGTTACAGTAAGCCAATGTTAATTTATTACTAAAGAATGAAAATTTATTTTTATAAATTTAATGTAGCCTAATTATACAGTGTTTATAAAGTCTACAGTAGTGTACTATAATGTCTTAGGCCTTCACTCACTCGTTGACTCACCCAGACCTGACTTCTAGCCCTATAGGTTCCATTTCTGTTGTGCTTAATACAAATATACCATTTTTTATCTCTTATACCATATTTTTACTGTATGTTTTCTATGTTTAGATATGTAAGTACTTACCACTGTGTTTCAATTGCCTATAGTATTCAGTACAGTAACATACTGAACAGGTTTGTAGCCTAGGAGCAATAGGCTATAGCATATAGCCTAGGTGTATAGTAGGCTGTACCATTTAGGTTTGTGTAAGAACACTCTATGATGTTTGCAACATGATGAAATTGCCTAATGATGCATTTCTTAAAACATATCCCTGTTGTGAAGCAATGCATGACTGTAATTGTGAAATGTGGTAAGTGCATTAAAGAAGACCCCTATGGCTGAGCTAGAGAACTGCATTTGGAGTGCAGAAGGAGGGTGGGGAGAAGGTAAGGACACTTACTGCACTGCTTTCTAAAGAGGTGATGTTTATCTTTAGACTTGAAAGATCAGGGAAGGATGTTCCTATCAAGGAAAGTGGAATGTACAAAGAAAAGTACAAGGACTGTAGAAAGCTTAGGGAAACACAAGATGATCATAGTAGGAGGAACATAGTAGAAGGATCATATAGGAGGAACATAGTAGAAGAATTTGGGATGAATTTGTCGACAACTAGCTTTTGTAGTGTGTACATAGACCAAGGCTCTGATTTAATTCCTTAGCATTTATTAGAAAATCTACCATGTTACAGAGATTGCTAGATTTGGTAAGCTTACATGCTAATAAGGTGAACATAAGGATGAGCCTTATAAAGGATGATACACTTAATAATGATATAAGGCAGAGCGGGATACTCTATTAGAAGCATATTTGTTCATTTCTTAAATATTTATTGAGTGCTTTATTACATGTCAGACACTGATCTAGGCACTCAGGCCAGATAGTAAATAATTACTAATTATGTAGGACCTCTCTTCTCATGGGGCTTATCAGAGCCTTGCTACTCAAGAATACGATTCTCTGAATAGTATCATCAGTCAACTATGAGATTGTTAGAAATGCAGAATCTCAGGCTCCACCCAGATGTGCAGAATCAGAATCTCCATTGAGATTTCACATGATTCATATGAATAGTATAGATGGAGAAACACTGTTCTAGAGCAAGGTTTGGCAGACTATGGCCTTGGTGCCAAATCCACTTGGCTGTCTATTTTTGTAAATAATGTTTTATTGTGACAGCCATGCCCATTTGTTTGCGTATTATCTATGACTGCTTTCACAGGCAATGGGGCATTTGAGTAGTTGTGACAGGGACTCTAGCCCACAAAGCCTAAAATATTTACTACTTGGCCCTTTACAGACTAAGTGTCCCACCCTTTGTTCTAGTCCATAAACAAGTAGCGTGATAGATATTTTTACTTATTTGACTGTGAAAATCTTTATGGAGTAGGCAATGTTTGAACAGTTCTGAAAAGCATTCGTTTAACACATTTTTAGCCTGTAATCTACAATACAAATGAAATACAGTTGACCCTTGAACAGTGTAGTGGTTTGGGGTGGCAACACCCCCACCGAAGCACAGTCAGAAGCCAGCTATAACTTTTGACTCCCTCAGAACTTAACTATTAATAGGCTTACCAATAACATAAACTATTGATTAACACATATTTTCTATGTTATCTATATTATGTACTGTATTCTTACAGTAAATTAAGCTCGAGAAAAGAAAATGCTACCAAGAAAATCATAAGGAAGAAAAATGTATTTACTATTCATTCAGTGGAAGTAGATAATCATAAAAGTCTTCATCCTAGTTATCTTCACATTGAGTAGGTTGAGAAGGAGGAAGAGTAGGGGCTGGTCATGCTGTCTTGGGGAAGTGGAAGAGGCGGAGGAGGTAGAAGGGGAGGCAGGCACACTTTGTGTGACTTTACGGAAATACATGGGTTGAACAACATGGGTTTGAGCTACATGGGTTCACTTATATTTGGATTTTTTTCAACCAAATGCAGATAAAATATAGTATTATGGGATGCAAAATGCGCATGTATGGAGGGCCGCCTTTTTGTATACTCAGGTTCTGCAGGGCTGACTTCAGGACTTGAGTATTCAGAGATTTTGTGTATATTGATTTAGGTATACATGGATTTGGTAAACTTACACGCTAACCTGGAAACAATCCCCTATATATATTAAGGGACACTGTACATTGTAATTTGTATCTGACTTTTTTGCTTTTTCTTTTCTCCAAAGATGTTTCTATACAGTACCAACCCTTCTTCCACTGTTTACTTTAGTTTTAGCGCCCATGTCATGGAAGCATCCATGTCATAAAAGAAACCAAAAGCTATCTTGAGGAATTGGAACCCTTCTGCCATATTGTCTAATTTAACTTTGTTTTCTGGCATTGCTTCTACATCTTCTTCCCCATTATCTGGCATTGGTTTGGATGCACTCAAGGAATTCAAGTTGTCTTCTGTTAATTCCTCTGGTGTGGTGTCTGTTAGTTCTTGGATTTCTCCAAGATCCGCGTCTTCAAAACTTTCATCCGTTACCTTTTTTTTTTTTTGGCCATATCTACAATCTCTTTCATGACTTCCTTGCTTGGCACTATTCTAAATCTTGTGAAGTCATGTACAAAGTCTGGACAGAGTTATGTCCAACAGGAATTTATGGTTTTGGCTTTGATAGCTTTCACAGGTTTTTCTATAACAACCATGGTCTCTTCAATGGTGTAATCTCTTCAGACTTTCATGGTGTTCTCTCTATTGGGGTTCTCTTCCATAGTATTGACAGTCCTTTCCATTGAGTACTATGTGCCTTAAAAATCCTTATGACCCCTTATCTAGAGGCTGAATTAGAGATAATGTGTTTGGGGGCAAGTAGGTCAGTTTGAGGCCTTTGGTACTGAACTCATGGGGTTCTGGGTGACGGGAGCATTGTCCAATATCAAAAGAACTTTGAAACACAGGCCGCTTATTTACAAGGTACATCTTGACTTCAGGAACAAAAAATCAATGGAACCACTCCAGAAAGCTGTTCTCATCTTCTTAGGCAGTGTGGCAAAAGGGCTTCTCATTGTACAACCAAAGGCTTAGCTGGTGTTTATCTTTCTTCTTCATGGCTTGGGGACCAGATTTATAGATAAGACCAGTCCTGATCATAAACCTGACTGCATTTGCACGAATAGTGGAGTTGGTCTGTTGCTTCCTCCGTTAAATCCTAGTGCTTCTCTTCCTTATTCATACGTGTTCTTTGTGGCATTTTCCCCCAGAATAGAGCACTTTCTTCTGCATTAAAAACCTATTCATAAGAGATATGCTCTCTCCTCGATGATTTTCTTAAATGTGTCTGGGAACTCGTCTGCTGCTACTTGGTTGGCAGAAACTGCTTCTCTTGTTGTCTTGACATTTTTAAGCCAAGCCTCTTTCTAAAATTACCAAACCATCCTTTGCTGGCATTATGCAGCTTTAGATCATTCACCTTCCTTTTGCTTTAAATTGTCATATAATGACAGCCTTTTCTTGAATTATATTAGAATCTATAGGTACGCTTTTCTTATAGCAATCCTGCACCCATATAAAAGCTGTATTTCCAATATGACAGAAAAGGGTAATTTGCAAAAAGTGCAGGGTTTTCATACCTGTTGGCATAGCTGTAGTGACAGCTTCATAAATTTTCTTTTCTTTTTTTAAAATTACTCTTATGCTGTGTTCATGCCTTTGGTACTGAACTCATGAAAAAGTGGGCAACCTCAGCTGCAGACCTTAATGTATGGTACATATGGAACAATTCAACTTTTTCTTGTAATGTAACTTTTCTCAGCTTCTTGGGAGCACTTGCAGCATCACTAGTGCCACTTCATATGGGACCCATGGTGTTATTCCAGGTTTATAGCATTGCACTAAATATGATGAAAAATACATGAGAACTGTCAGAGATCACTTTTTACTGTGATACACAATTTACTGGAAAGATGAACTGCTCACTCAGAGATGATTAGCATCACAGGGTAGATACTCCCAGCACTTGAGCTCACTCACAATAGCAACACAAGGTGGCTACAGAATTATTACAGTTTCACAGTTGGTATTATAGTTAATTTTATGCAGTTATTGTTTTATGCTGCATCTTTACATTTGTTTACACTTCTCTTGACTGCAAATGGTACCCTGTGCATTCTAAGTTCGTAAGGTTTGATACATTTTAACTTTTTATAATAGATTTATATATATTTTATGGTAGTAAATGATAAAATAGACTAGTACCTACATATATTTTATGCATCATGACATACCTTCATCTTAATTTTTTGATATTTCTGGGGGACTCATTCTTTATGTGATTTTTTTTTTTTTCAAATTGTTACACACCTCTAAAAAATGTTCCAATATATTTTTTGGAAAAAATCCACATATAAGTGGACCTGCACAGTTTAAAGCTGTGTTCTTCAAGGGTCAACATTACATTGAGGTCTGATATATAAAACATATTTAAAAATTCAAAAGAATGAATCAGATTTTGTGATGGACACAATTATGGCAAGTGGAGGGCAGACCTAGGAAATTTAAAATATTGGTGTCATTGTGATGAAATAAAAGGACAATAGTATAAATTTATTTATCTTATCTAAAAAAATTTTACCAAGTGCCTTTGAGGCACAAATGTTCATTTGATGGTAATGGTATTTTGAAGATTGCTAAGACTTGTGTTTATATGTCTATCTTATTTGTGAGGAAACTGATACTAAAATTAAAGCAAAAGTGTTTTGCCAGTGAGTATGACAGTAGTAGAGCTGGAAGTAACTGGGATCTATGCTTTCTAATTAAGCTGATTAAAATTCACTGAATCAAAGAGATTTAAGGAGATTGATGATTAGAGCCTAGCATGCTATCCATCTTTCATTCCAAGCTTTAACCCAGAACACTCTGCTATTAACTATCCTGAGTATTAGATTTACATGTAAGATTTCTTTTGAATGTCTTTCAAAACATCATTTTATTCTCTTACATACCCTTTTCTCGTTGAAAATTATGTTGGTCACTCTGACTACAAAGAGTATTTCTGTTATGACACGGATGATTTGAATATAGAAATCAGTTGCTTGAACAGCTATGACTGATATGTAACTAAGAAAACTTGGGAACCTCAGTGGACCTGGTAACCGAAGTCACCTAAGGTTTGAGACTTCAAGAGTTGTCAATGGGATTATTATCTTGGCTCTGCAAGTGGGCCGTGGGTTGGAAGCCACTGCTTAGACAGAAACCTGTTACTTTGTGGGCTGCTTCAAAGAGATTGAGGGCTTTGAAATAGGGAGATACCAAGTCCATCTCTCTAGTGTTTAAAGCAAATGTAAAGCAGATGTATAGCATCCGCTCAGATACATCTGCTATATAGTAAATTAAAAGAGGGCATGGAGATGTGTAGCTACCTAGAGTACCATTGAGCCACTATCTTCTAATTATTGGCCTGCCCGAATACTTTGCGAGTGAATGTAGTTCAGGCAAGCCAGAATATAAGAGAGAAATGGGTTAGGATGAGATTAGCACCTCCAGGAACCTAGAGGGAAAAATGCCTTATCTAGTCCAGTGGAAAAATACCTGGGGCTTCACATCCTACAATCAGACAGTGTTCAGGTTTTATGAGAAACTGAGGTTTCTAGAAAATCCGAAAATAGTTGTCAATTTATGTCTGTCTCCACAGACACACCCAATTATATTTTATGACAGTATTGATATATATTAAGATTACATATTAAACATTTTCTTTAACCTAAATTTTTAGTTAATCATGAGAATAACTAAAAATTAAAAAGAAGGCCGGGCGCGGTGGCTCACGCTTGTAATCCCAGCACTTTGGGAGGCCGAGGCGGGCGGATCACGAGGTCAGGAGATCGAGACCACAGTGAAACCCCGTCTCTACTAAAAATACAAAAAATTAGCCGGGCGTGGTGGCGGGCGCCTGTAGTCCCAGCTACTCGGAGAGGCTGAGGCAGGAGAATGGCGTGAACCCGGGAGGCGGAGCTTGCAGTGAGCCGAGACTGCGCCACTGCACTCCAGCCTGGGCGACAGAGCGAGACTCCCGTCTCAAAAAAAAAAAAAAAAAAATTAAAAAGAAATGTTTTAAAGGAATTAAAACTTTTTTTGGCTCTTGAGAGTATTAGAGAGTATTATGGGCCCTTGGCACTGTGCCTAATGGGTAAGTTAGCCCTGTCTATCTCTAAGCATTTGTTTGAATGAGAATATCTAGTATCTAGAACAATTGAGAAACTTCTCCTTGGCAAAAATACGCTTTATTTGTGGAACTATTCATTTCATGTAAATGTTTTAAATTTTTAAAAAACTTTCTTTTATTTACTTTGTCATTTAAATCTGTTGTAGTTTGGGGACAGATAGGTTTCCACAGTCTTTAAATATAGCTAGAAAGACCATTATATTCTGTTGGTTGTGTGGCAGTGAGATCAGACTAACTTCAAAAATGGGGAAATGAGAATTCAGATTATTTGAGATTTTCTGAATTTTCTATTCTTTTTATTTTGACTTGAATAAAAATAAACAAAGTAAGGGTTATGAAGGACAACGTGGTAGCAGAATATTGCTGATATTTTGCTTGTTCATGAAAAAGGAAAAGTATGGGAGGAAAGACTTTGTAAAATAAATTTTAAATGTTTTTGCTTAACTTCAGAAACTCTACAAAACTTGTGATATTGTGAATACTTTCAAAGTGTTCCATCATCATTATAAGATCTTAAAGTTCTGAGATATTCTATCAAAATTATTACCACTACCTATTCATTCAACTCAAGCTGGGGATGCGGAGGAAAAGAGGAGAAATAGAAATAGAAATTGAAAGAGTGAGAGAGAATAAGAACAGTTTAAAGTAATGTGTGCAAGAGCTTTTGCTACTTGCCTTGATGTAATACCGTGATTCTGCTACTTGTCTTGATGTAATGCCTTGATGTAATACCTTGATGCTGGATTAATTCTTCTGCCATAAACAGTGATAAAACTGAACAAAATATATGAGGCAACTTTTTACATGTTGGACAATAGACAGTGCAAGACTGTGATTACTGAGAGAAGGCAGATACATAAAAAGAGCCCCACATTTGCTCTGCATTTCTGCCTAGGGACATTTTCCTGACTATGTAACAAGGACTTGGAGTCCAAGCAGAAACATTGGCACCTCTGAGCTGAGAAGGCAGAGACCAGAACCTAGGCCTGTTAAAGCAGCTGGATATCTGGAGCGGGGCACCAGAAGGGTGAAGGCTGCACAGAAATGGGGATCCAGAATTCTGAATATGGGTTCCCTTCAAGTCCGTGGCTGAGTGATGAACTGCACATATGGCAAGTCAAACTGTGGGCTTACCAGATATATTCATGAGGTACACAGTGGTGTCTCAATACATATAATCTATCATGATCAGGTCAGCATAATTAGCATATCCATCATCTCAAATATCTTTTTTTTTTTGTATTACAAACATCCAATACCCTTCTTCTGGCTATCTGAGAATGAAAAGACATGGTATAGGTTTCTGGTAGATGTTGGAGCTGTGTCCCAAGAACACATCATAGGCATCCAGCTGAGAAAAAAAAAAGAAGTCCATAACTTAGTAAGGACCACATCCTAGAGTAAGAATGTCCAACCTAACATGTCTACCCTAAGATGTTTAAAACTAGATCTCAACATAATCCACCAGGAAGACATATAGAAGTTTAATTCTGCCAAAAGAGAGGAAGTTGAGAAACACCTTGGGATTTTCTCAAATTCATCCTAACAAAACATAAATTCAGGGTGTTTAGCCAGTAATTATACTGCCTGAGAACAAAAATTACCATTCTTCAGAGGATCATAGCAGAATCCAGGTTCTCTGCATTGTATTATTATATAATACTATATATATATTTATATATATCTTTATTGTATTATATATTTTTTATTTATATATTGTATTACTTATTTATTATATAGTATAGTATATAATAAATTACTGCACATGCAAAAGAAAAGGGAAAAATGTGACCAATAGTCAAAATAAAGTCAACAGCAGTAGACGTTGAGATGGCCTAGTTGTTGAGTTTAGCTGACAAAGGCTCATGTATACATCCCAATAAAAGGACTTAAACAAACAAATTGTGGTCTTAATGAGTAAACGGGTTAGAAATCTTGGCAGAGAAATGGAAACTACTAGTATTCTATACCAGTGGTCCCCAACCTTTTTGGCACCAGGGACCGGTTTTATGGAAGACAATTTTAACATGGACTAGGGGGTGAAGGAATGATTCAAATACATTACATTTATTGTGTGCTTTATTTCTATGATTATTACATTGTAATATATAAGGAAATAATTATCTACTCATCATAATGTAGAATCAGTGGGAGCCCTGAGTTTGTTTCCCTCCAGCTAGACAGTCCCATCTGGGGGTGACAGGAGACAGTGACAGATCATCAGGCATTAGATTCTCATAAGGACCATGCAACCTAGATCCCTCGCATGAGCAATTCACAACAGGTTTGCATTCCTATGAGAATCGAATGCTGCTGCTGCTCTGACAGGAGGCAGAGTTCAGGCAGTAATGTGAGCAACGGGGAGTGGCTGTAAATAGAGATGAAGCTTCACTGGCTCACCTGCTGCTCACCTCCTGCTCAGCTCCTGCTCACCTCCTGCTGTGTGGTCTGGTTCCTAACAGTCCATGGACCGGTACCTGGGTGGGTTTCACAGACAGTTGAGGGGTTGGGGACCCTTGTTCTATACCACTGTAGGATGACTACAGTTATCAATTATTTATAGTTTCAGATAGCCAGAAGAAGGGTACTGGATGTTTGTAATACAAAAAAAAAAAAAAAAGATATTTGAGATGATGGATATGCTAATTATGCTGACCTGATCATGCTACATTATATGTGTTGAAACATCACTGTGTACCTCATGAATATGTCAGTTAAAAAAAATCACTCATTTATAAACAGATGGAATTATGACTGAATTTTTCAGTTAAATGAGCCAATAAACTGTCTTTTGTGCTTAAAAGTAAAAGCAGAAACATTGTTGATAAACATGGTGTAAAAGTTGTAAATACAATATAAGTAAATCCAATCGTATAGTATATTTAAAACAGATCATTATTCCAAAATAATTGAATGATGGGGTTTTTTTGTTTGTTTTAATAAATGCTACTGTGTATGGAAAGCTAAGTGAAAATTCAAGAACTGAAACGAACAATAACTGTAATTAAAAATTTATTTGTTTAACATCTCCAACATGCTGTTAAGAAATATCATTCAACTTGATGCATATCAGTGAAATTTATTCAATCTGATTAACTTAGAAGAAAATTAAAGAAAAATGAACAGAGATTCAGGGACCTAAGGTACAATACCTCATGGTCTAGTATATGTATAACTGCAATTACAGAGGTGAAGAGCATGAAAATGGGGCATGAAAAGTATTTAAGAAATAATTGTTGAAAATTTTCCATTTTTGATTAAGAATACATTGACTTATACATCCAATAAGTTCAGCAAACCCCAAGCAGTATGAATATACTATAATGTGCCACATTAAACAGCTGAAATATCTAATCGTTATTTCAGTGGATTCTATGTGTTCCACATTGTTCAGGAAGAAGCAGCTGACTTTGTTTCACATGGGGAACGATATGGTACAGAGAAGATAGGGCTATTTTATACATTTTAAAATGTTGAATCATAAGGTTTTGCTGAATGTGTGGGTCTATTTAAAACTAAAGAACAATGGTTTTCAAATCATAAAAGTAATGCAGGCTCATTGGAAAAAATACATGACCATACAGATAGATAAAATTTGCCTGTGATCACAAGGCCTTTGACCCTTTTATCCTACCACATTTCTAGTTTGTTTTTGCCACGTAGTAGGGAATCATTAAACAAAAACAAATTTTCTTTTCTTTTTTGAGACACGGTCTCATTGTGTTGCCAGGCTGGTGGGCAGTGGTGTGTGATCATGGCCCACTCAAACTCCGCCTCCTGGACTTAAGCCATCTTCCCACTTTAGCCTCCCAAGTAGCTGGGACCACAGGTGTGGGCCACTATGCCTGGCTAATTTTTAAAATTTTTAAATTTTTTGTAGAGACAGGGTTTTGCCATGTTGCCCAGGCTGGTCTTGAACTCCTGAGCTCAAATGATGTACCTGCCTTGCTCTCCCAAAGTGCTGGGATTACAGGTATGAGCCACTGTGCCTGGCCAACAAAAAATCATTTCTTATTAAGGCATACTACTCTCTAAAACAAGCCCTAAACTCTCATCGCCACTTGAAGTTTTTATCTTGAGACTAGCATTATTCTTTTTTGTGAGAAAATCTCAGGATGTGAATTCAATCTGTATGTATTATATATGTATAATTTTAGAGATGTACCAATTATAGATGAGAAATTATGGAATTGCAGAGCATGAAAATAGCTTATATTTGCCATTTCTGTATTATAGAAACTGAATACATAGTTTCTTTTTTAATTATTAAGAGAGTCAATTATGAGCCGTGCATGGTGGCTCACGCCTGTAATCCCAGCACTTTGGGAGGCCAAGGCGGGCGGACTACGAGGTCAGGAGATCTAGACCATCCTGGCTCACACGGTAAAACCCCTTCTCTACTAAAAATACACACCGGGTGTGGTGGCGGGCGCCTGTAGTCTCAGCTACTCGGGAGGCTGAGGCAAGAGAATGGCGTGAACCCGGGAGGCAGAGCTTGCAGTGAGCCAAGATGGCGCCACTGCACTCCAGCCTGGGCGACAGAGCGAGACTCCCTCTCAAAAAAAAAAAAAAGTCAATTATGTAATTACAGTGACTCTACTGTTGCTATTTATCATTCTTCCTCCCACATATTTGGGAAGATAATGCCCTACTTAAGATTTTTCACAGACACCTCTGGGTATTTAAATATTTTTCTCATTGAAGTGATATTTGGACAAAATGAAATTGAAGTGATTTTGTACCTGAAGTTCACCAGGGACAGGCTCCTATTTCTTCTTCTTGTTTCTTTTTTTTTTTTTTTTTTTTTGGAGACGGAGTCTCGCTCTCTCACCCAGGCTGGAGTGCAGTGGCTTGATCTCCGCTCACTGCAAGCTCCGCCTCCCGGGTTCACGCCACTCTCCTGCCTCAGCCTCCCGAGTAGCTGGGACTACAGTCGCCCACCACCGCGCCCGGCTAATTTTTTGTATTTTTGGTAGAGGCGGGGTTTCACCGTGCTAGCCAGGATGGTCTCGATCTCCTGACCTCGTGATCCCCCCGCCTCGGCCTCCCAAAGTGCTGGGATTATAGGCGTGAGCCACTGCGCCCGGCCTCCTCCCCTCTTTCCTACCCAGGCCATACCAGTTCATCGTGCCTCCATAAAGAGTGAAGCCACTCTTTCCCTGGCCTTTTACACAACACCTGAATGGTCACACTTGCAAAGAAAGAAAAGGACAAAATCTAGGCTCCTAACCAATCCATATGTTTCTTATGTCCATGTAACTACCACCATAATCAAGTTGTAGAACATTTTTATATTCCCCAGAGGTCCCTTGTACCTATCCCCAGCCCCAGGCAAACCCTGATCTACTTTTTGTCTCTCTAGATGAGATTTCTGTTTTCTAGAATTTCATATAAATAGATTAATAAAGCATTATGCACTCTTGTGTCTGGTGTCTTTTGCTCAGCCCAATGTTGAGACTCACTCATGTGCTATGTGTATGAATAGCATATGAGTAGTTCTTTTTATTCCAGAGTAGTAGTTCATTTTATGAATATACTACAGTTTGTCCATTCACCTCTTGATGTATATTTGGTTTTCAGTTTTAGCTGTTATGAACAAAGTTTCTATGAATCTTTGTAAGTCTTTGTTTAGACAGATGTTTTCATTTTTGTTAGTTCAATACTTAGGAGTGGAGTATTGGGTCATATGGTTACTATATGTTTGACTTCAGAAGCACCTTTCAAAGTGCTTTCTGAAGTGGTCGTACCATTTGAAAATATTCCTTCCTTCACAGAGAGCTCCAGTTGCTCTGTGTCTACTCATTGTTTTAAAGTTGAATAGAATTCTCACCATATGTTTGGATAGTGTTAAATTGATATTAAGAAAGAAGCCTGTAGTCATCAGGAGTCTGCGTTTAGTCTGACTAAACTGTAGGATAGTTCTACGATAAGGAAATAACTTATTTTTTGTCTTTTATCTTCCCAAGGTTGTCAGTTTTCACATAGATCTTTATTTTCTTGACAAAAGTACTATTTTTATAGAGGTTTTTAATTATTTTTTTAAATATAGCTCCGTTGTGACAGTCCAGATAGTCAATCCTACGGTAATTATATAGAAATCACATTTCTGAAACACATTTCTCTTTTTGAATCCATTTATTTTTATAAAACCTCCTGAACCCCTGTGTTTATATATAGCAGATATCTTACATAGTACAGGTGTTCATTCAGTGCCCATTTTTTGAATATCATATTTTCACTTGATAATATATATTATTTACCATTCAAGCCAGTAGCTAAATTGTACAAAACTGTAAAATAATAAGCCTGACTTATTTTGGAGTCTTCTTAACTGACATAATGAATGATTCAAGTTGTTGAATTTGATCTATAAATCACTTAAAAGATCTTTGATTCCCAGTAGCATCAAAGGTAGAAAAGAGTTGCTTCTAATAAGGCAGAAGGGGTTCTCCTTTGCTTTGTCTAACAATTCAAAATAATCTTGTAAGTTTGGGCAGATCTGCTCCATGCCAGGGTGGAATAGCCACAGTGTTTCTGTGTTTGACTTTAGGTCATCTCTTTTTTAAAATACACACACACATGTGAACTTCCACCATTACCACCACCATTACCAACAACAGCAACACAAAGCCCAAGTTTGTTTCAGAATCAGTTTGGGAATGTAGAAAAAAGCCATTATTGACTCTGGAGTCAGCCCTGCTGGGCTGAAACAAGACTAGTTTTCATTTTGGGTGAGTGGGATAATGTTCATTGATATTTGTGCCAGGAAGATTTAGCTAAAGAGTTTTCACCTGAGGTAAATCCCATGGGTTGAGTTTTGTTCTCCAGCCTCTTGTCATACTAGTGATTTTTAGGGCTGCTCCTGCCTTCCCTTAGGTACCTTTTCTACTCTGAAGAACAAATCAGGTCTCCTTATCCAAATGCCTCCTTAGCTTTTTTATTTATTTATTTATTTATTTATTTATTTATTTATTTATTTATTTATTTATTTATTTATTTATTTAATTTTATTTTTTTTAAGAAAAGTCACTTACAACACTATCATGATCCCCAGGAAAATATAGAAGAGCACAGTCTCTGGCTTCAGAGTTCCTGTCAGTTCCTGTCAGCAGAACTGTGTATCCTGTTGTTGGAATAAAATTGCCTGCTAGAGTAATTTTGTGATAGGCTCTCTTAGGCGCCATTGCATTAGGAATAGAAGACCAGAGGGGCAGAGGGAAAGAAAATATATTAGAGGTGATGTGAGAGGAAGCCTGCATTCATCTATGAGGGTTTACTTTCCATATGTGATCTGTGTCACACAGCAACTCTACCTACAAAGACAATAAACCAGCTCCATGCTTTGATTTGTCCATCTGTAAACAGAGTAATACTACCTGTGTCATCAGGTTAATGGGATAACCAAATGAATTCATATAGGTCAAGGACTTGAGATGCTGAGAGTTTTAATCTTCTGCTATTCTGTACAACAATAAGAACTACATAGAGTATTTGCTTTAAAAATGCACGCACCTTCTGTCATATATTTTTACAAAATAGACTAGAAGATGTTAACTAGGGTTATTTCTATGGAGTTCGATGTTTGATAATTTAAATGTTCCTTTTTTCTATAATACAGTTTATTTTACTTTAAATTTTAGATGAAAGGAGGATATTCAGCTCTTTACAAGTAATGCTGCCTAACAGTTGCATTTAATCAATAGGGGTTTCTTCTCCATTGTTTTTGTTAGCTTTCTCCACTTGGTTTTGACCGGCTCCTCAAGACTTTGTAAGCTTTGAGTTCTGAACATACTGTAAACCTTTAACATGATGATCTGAGTAGTTCTTTAGAGGTTCATTAATATCTTATTTTGCTGTTGATTGTGACTTAGATAGTTATTCTCAGTGTTTGTTCTGGCTCAGTCACTGAATGTGGCCATCCTGCAGGGGACAGTCAGTCCAGAGCCTCAGGAGATACTTTACTGATTATTTATTGCCTTCTTTTTTTTTTTTTTTTTTTTTGCACATAGTAGAAATATTTATCTCTGAGAGTCCACAGATTTCATTACTCCTTAGGCTAGTTTCTGTTTTAGCCACAGAACTTTACAGATGAGAAAGATCCATATTTGCTGGTTTCAGATTTGACCCAAGGATATCTTTGGTTGTGCAGATCAGGATCTAAGGGATTTAAATGGACAAAATGCTTTCTGACATCTTGGATCATCTGAAG
Organism: Hylobates moloch; assembly: GCF_009828535.3. Taxonomy (NCBI): domain Eukaryota; kingdom Metazoa; phylum Chordata; class Mammalia; order Primates; family Hylobatidae; genus Hylobates; species Hylobates moloch. The sequence continues at coordinate 75,286,691 of NW_026652294.1, forward strand.
AAAAGAACCAGGAATGAATGGAGGTAAGGAAGTAAAGGAAAGAATAGTACTGATGAATAAAGGCAGTTATGGAAAATACAGGAGTTTATGGAAATAATTACTGACTTTGCTGTGGAACCTGCCTCTTAAAATTTACCCCTCTTCTTTTATCTATGTGGGATACGGTGATGCAGCTGAAAGACTCTGAAATCTACAGTTAGTTTGGGGGAAGATAGAAGTCAAGTTACTGCTTACTTAAAATGACCTTAGACAAGTCTCTTAGCCTTTTTCAGTTTCTGCACCTGCAAAATACAGTTATTAATAAAAAATACCTATACTACCTCTTAAAAGGGCTGTTGTGGGGTTCAAATAAAATAATGTATGTGAAAATATTTTATAAATAGTAAAGCTGTAGCTAAGTATTTGATGGTGATGACATTTATGACTGCAATTGGTCTTCACAACTATTGTAGCTTTCTTATGTTGCTCTGGGCTTCTGTGTTCACATTTCAGCTGTCCTCTATGTAGGGTCGTTTAGTTTCATGAACCATAGAATGTCCTATTAGTACTCAACCTGTGTATGAGTGTTTTCCTGGTCTTGATCATTCTCCCAAGTGGTGAAAGCTGCTGATTGGTGTGCTTCATTGCAAAAATCTGGAAGAAGGCAGCACACATGGTGAGAGCTTTAATCTACTGCTGGCTAACTGAAGGATGGTTGGAGGCTGGGAGGCAGTTCTGAGGAACAAGTGGTGCTGTGGGCCCCGATGTTCTTTCTGCCACATTTAGCTAGTCTCCCTCATTGCCTTCATGTGCCATGATGACAGACTTCCTTACAATTTTGAGTATGGTAGGAGGAGAAGAAAAAGGTAATTGATTTTACAAATGCAGAGGTCGTGGTTGGAATTTTACAGTTTGCCTTCCATGTGAACAAGTTCTGCATCTGCAGATTCAACCAATTATGGATTGAAAATATTTGAGTATAAAAAACAATTAAAAAATTATTAAACATTCTACATATAACAAAATTTCATATGTACCCCATACATATGTACAAATATAATTAATAAAAAAATGAAAAATACAGTGTAACAACTAACTATTTATGTAGAATTTACAGAATTTTATATAAGGCTCTAGAGCATCCATGGATCTTTGTATCCTCAGGGGGTCCTGGAAGCAATACCCTGCAGATACCAACGGAGAACTGCAGGTTGTTAAAGGTACAGTAAATTTAATCATGCACTTAGTTCTCAGAAGAGTACAATAGGATAAGTTGATTCTTTACAGACTTATTTGGTATTTTATTACCATATTGATTCAGGCGCATGCTCATTTGGCCCAGGTAAGGAGGGTTTGCCTCAGTGTCAAAAAGACAGAGCATGGATTACAAATAGCAGGTTTTATTAAAATATGGTATTTTTAAGATACTTAGTAAAAAATATAATTGTTTTATCTTATTCTACCAAACATATAAGAGACCCATGAGATTATTTTAATTAAAGAAAAAACAAAAACTTGTCCTTTTGATACTTGGAAGAAATTATAAAGTATGATTATATCAATTTGGTATTCTTTGCAATTTGATAGTACAGCATCTATTTTTGTGCTTTTAGTAACGTATGCAGTGTTGAAAGTATCGAAGTTGCACAAAATAAAAAAATGTGAACTGTGTTCCACATTTATGTTGTTGTTTTTTTAAACCAAATGGAAATTGTTCCAGTGCTATACTGCTGAATGTTGCCCTTTAGCCATTTAAAACAAATTCATAAATAAATGTTTTATCCTTCAAAATTAAAATTAAAATATTCAAATCTATAAATTCTGGTTGAATGGAGCATATAATAAGAAATAGTTGAAGGCAGCAGGACAACATTAATACATAACTTTTGTATTATCTCATGTGATATTATTAAATGTATTGGTTAATCCAAAAACACTCCATGTAATACATAATTTTCCATTGGATCGTGTCTCTTGCTTTGAAAAGAGATTGCCCCGGCTTTGTTTTAACATTGGCATTCAAATAACTTGAATAATTTGTCTTTTTAAAAATATGAATTCTAAGCAACTTATTTTTCTATGATGATATCCTATTTTAATTGATGTAACCTAATTTAAAACATTCAAATCAGTGTTTTGATTAATAAGCTTCAAGTAGGCCGGGCGCGGTGGCTCACGCTTGTAATCCCAGCACTTTGGGAGGCCGAGGCGGGCGGATCCCGAGGTCAGGAGATCGAGACCACGGTGAAACCCCGTCTCTACTAAAAATACAAAAAAATTAGCCGGGCGTGGTGGCGGGCGCCTGTAGTCCCAGCTACTCGGAGAGGCTGAGGCAGGAGAATGGCGTGAACCCGGGAGGCGGAGCTTGCAGTGACCCGAGATTGCGCCACCGCACTCCAGCCTGGGCGACAGAGCGAGACTCCCGTCTCAAAAAAAAAAAAAGCTTCAAGTATTTGGCCGGGCATGGTGGCTCACGCCTGTAATCCCAGCACTTTGGGAGGCCAAGGCAGACGGATTGCCTGATGTCAGGAGTTTGAGACCAGCCTGGCCAACTTGGTGAAACCCCATCTCTACTAAAATCACAGAAATTAGCTGGGTGTGGTGGCGGGTGCCTGTAATTCTAGCTACTTGGGAAGCTGAGGTAGGAGAATTGCTTGAACCCAGGAGCCGGAGGTTGCAGTGATCCAAGATCGTGCCACTCTACTCCAGCCTGGGTGACAGAGCAAGACTCTGTCTCCAAAACAAACAAACAAACAAACGAACAAAAATCAAAAAAGCTTCAAGTATTTATAAATCAATGCTATGTAATAATGGTTACCATTTATTGAGCTCTTACCATACACCAGGCACTGTTGTAAGCCCACAGAAAGCAGTAACTTGTTGAATCTTTATAATCACTGTGAGAAAGTAGGAACTATTTATACTCATTTTATAGTTTATTCTTATTTTATAGTTGAGAAACTAAGGCATTGGTACTTAAGTAACTTGCCGAATATCACGGCTACTCAACTGTGGTAAAGCTAGAGTATGAATTTAGGCAATGTCCATAGAGAATTCAACACTCTTATTCATTGTGCTATGTAAAATATAGAAAATTTACAAATAAAGCAGAGAATGCTCACATTAATCAGATAACGGCCAACAAATATGCACATCTATTTTGTAGAATCTATATCTGCTTTTATTAGGTGAAAATAGGCATTTAAAGAACTCAGATATTTATATAATGTCACTACGGGCCAAGACTGCTCATTTAAAAATACTTGCTATTATAAACCCTATTAAGCAGATCATGTGTTCTTCCTGGAACTGTTTTTTATGTGAATTTTGTGAGTTTACAAATTTTAAAAGGATTTCTAGAATTCTTCCTGTGCTAGTATTTTATGAATTTATGATCCCCTTTAATCATAATTCCTGAAATTGTTCACTTGTAAAACTGTTGATTTGTTTAGTCGTTCAATTCTTTTTCTTTTGTTCTTCACCCACATTTATTGAGGGGGTTCTGCATCTCACAGATGATAATATGTTTTCATTTTCATTCAGTTCAAAATACTTTCTCTTTTAATTCTTTGACCCATGGGTTAGTTAGAAATATACTATTCAGTTTCCAAATATTTGATTTGCTTTATATTTTTGTTACTGATTTTTAACTTAATTCTTTTGTGATCATACAACTTACTTTGTAAGATTTGAATCCTTTAAAATTCATTGAGATTTGTTTGTGGTCAGGAATGGTCTGTCTTCTTAAATGTTTTGTGTGTACTTGAGAAGGGTATATATTCTGTTGTTTTTGGGGAGAATGTTCTATAAATGTCGGTTTGCACAAATTGATAGATGCTGTTCAAATTTTTTTATATCTTTACTACTTGTTATATCAGTATTAAAAGAGGGATATAAAATATCCATCAATAATACTACATTTTATTATTTCTTTTTCAGATCAACTAGGTTTTGTTTTATGTATATTGGAGTTCTGACAATAGGTACATAAACATTTAGGATTGTTATATTCTCTTGATGAATAGACTCCTTTATCATTATGAAATCTTATTCCTGGTAATATTTCCTGCTTTGAAATTTCCTTTGTCTGATATTAATATAGCATTATATATATTTTATATCATTTTAATTTTAATCTATCTGTGTCATATTTAAAGTGCATTTCTTGTAAAAAGCATTTAGTTTGTTTTTTATAAGGTTTGACAATCTCTGTCTCTTCATTGGTGTGTTTAAATTTTATTTAGTGTGATTATTGATATGGTTGGGTTTAAATCTACTGTGTTGCCATTTATTTTTTGTTTCTTCTGTCTATTCTTTGGTTCCTTTTTCCTGTTTTCTTGCCTTCTCTTGGATTAATTGAATAATTTTTATGATTCCATTTTATGTTGTTAATTGACTTACTGCTCTACTTCTTTGTGTTTTACTCTTTCAGTGGTTTCTATGTGATTTAACATATGCTGCTTTAACTTATCACAGTGTACCTTCAAATAATGTGCCACTTCATGTATAGGCTAAGAAAAGCCAGTGATTCTTAACAACACCAGGGACAATGGGATAGAGGACCATACTGGAATCATATTGGGTGTACATATGGGAACTTTGAGAATTTCTCACTTCAGGTGCCCTTTTGTTGGCTTTTTTTTATCCCCCTAATAAGAATACTGATAACATCCTTTCTTTTTCTGGATGAGAACACTGAGGCTCAGGTTAAAGTGGCTTTAGTAAATGGCAGAAACAGGCCCAACATAGCATAATATAATGAATACTGGTCTTTAGGTCAGTTACACCTGGATTTGAACTCTAGTACTCTTGCTTGCTAGATATGTGATCTTGGACAAGTTATTTAACCAGTATAATGTTCATTCTAAAATATGGAGAATAATCACCTTACAGGGCTGTTGTCCCATGTGCTGATACAACACTTGATTTCTATCTTGGTTGTCAAAATTAACTGGGATAGTATTTATAAAGCACCTAGTTAAATTGCTTGGCAGGACTTCAAATATACTTGTCATGTAAAGATTCTGGAAGTAATTGGCTGACTCCCAAGTAAGTGCTCTTATTTTACTTACACAGTAAATTATCTCTGCAGACTTTAATCAGTCCTTTACACCTTGAAACATGCTGTGCATGTGTTAGAGAAGCAATGATTAATATAACTGAAGTTACTATGAGCAGGTATGATTAAACCAAACGGGTTCAGAGTTTGAAGAGATCTAGGTAGTGAATAAAACTTCAGGAAGGCTAGTGGCTGTGACATTCAGGAACATTGCCCGCCACCTTCTAGGAACTGATAGAGAGATTGAGGGGTCAGCACTGATGTGGTGTGAGAGGGAATATAATCTTGGGTCTCATTGTGTTGCATTTGCAAAGAGGCAGTTCATATTATAGAATTAGAATTTAGGTAAATGAGAAGGATTTGGAGCAAGAGATTAGAAAGTCATCATGATATACAAGTGAAAGTTGAAGTTGCAAAATATTATTTCAGGGAGAGTGTGTACAGAGAAGAACAGAGAAGGCAAAGGATGTATCTTAGGGTACTAGTCCTTGCTGAGGAGAGAAGAAAGAAGAGATAGCCAAGGAAGCTAATGCTTTCCTCTTCTTGGGATCTTTCCCAGCATCTAAGAGCAGTGACCTGCCTTCAGTAATGGAATGCTTTATTGAATTTATAGTGGATGTAGGTCTTGTTAGTTTTATTCTTAAATAGATCTGGAACTATTACTGTGTATATTAAAAATGTTAGTCATTGGCCAGGCATGGTGGAAAATGGTACTGGTTGGCTAGCCATAGTGCCTCACGCCTGTAATCTCTGCAGTTTGGGAGACTGAGGCAAGAGGATTGCTTGAGCCCAAGAGTTCGAGGCTGCAGTGAATCATGATTGCACCACTGCATTCCAGCCTGGGCAACAGAGCAAGATCCCAACTATATCTATCTATCTATCTATCTATCTATCTATCTATCTATCTATCTATCTATCTATATGCTAGTGGTATCTACTGCAATGTGCTCTTTTGGTAGGGCAGCAAATATGTCTTTGGATCTTTCAACTAGTATGAATAATGAAAGCTAACTAACTCTGTTGTGTTTTTAATTTTGCAAGATAATATAATGATTTTACTCTTAAGATTGACGTTCTCATAACTGTTGAATATTTCAAATATGAAACACAAATTTTGTTTCTTTTAACTTGGAAATGCAGAAAACATTAAAAGTGTTGTAAGCAGACTGGACTATGGCAGGAGCATAGCCTTTACAGTCAGATGTAGTTCCATGTGTGTCCTAGTTTTGTCTTTTGCCAATGTTGAGCTCTTAGGAAAAATATTTGATCTTTCTGGAACTCAGTGTCCCATTTCAATAAAGTACGCAAGCAACACACACATAATTTTCACACAAGGTTGTTGTGAAAATTAAAGTATTAAGTTTAGTAGCAGATATGTGGTAGGTGTTCAATGAATAGCAGCTTTTAAAATTTTTAATTGGATATAACAGAGGAGGTAAAGATGAGAGAAGACAATCTTGATTTATTGGGAGAATTTGTAAGTAGCAAACACTAGCCTTACCATTCTTCATGTCATCTTGGTGGAGAGTATAATTTTTTTCTTTTCCTGATTTATTACTTAGTATTCATCCTCCCACACTGGGATATTATTCCAAAAAGCATAAAGGGTTTTCACTTGCAGCCTTACTAACAGTTGTCAAGAGAACTGCTACACTGCAGAAGTTAGCTTATATTTGCTCCAACTGTCTCTACTCAAAAGGTATTAAAGCAATGAACTGTTAGGGTGAATTTCACATTCAGGAAGCATTTGTTCCTTGTCTTCAGAGCAAGGAGAAAGAAACAGGGATGAATTCTTTAAAGAAACTCTGTCTAGGATCTGCGGTAGTTTTAGACATTTTTCTTCACTGAGGTTCTTTTTTTGTCTTGTTAAGTTAAACTGAAACATGAAAAGAGCATAATCTAAATACTAAAGGTGGGCCATTTAAAAATAAAAGTCTTCACTTCTTAGCAACTTAAACAAATCATAAGCTGCAGTATGATGTTCCTAAAATATTAAACTCACATATGAAAATAATTTGATTGTATATCCTTGAGAAGGAACATAAATTAACTAAATTATGAATTATTTATTGAGTCTTATAGTATTTCATAAACAATTTATTAAGTAAATTGAATGCACTGAAAGAGTTCTACTTGGTATACATTACATTATGCCTTAACATGTATTTTAATATTTTCTTAGGAAGATGCCGATGTTTCTATTTGGGAAATTTGGATGAAAAGCTGGGACTAGTATCCTTAGGAGAATAGGTTGTATCTGAAAAAAAAATCGATCTTGCTATAAAATGACAATTTTGTAAAAATTTCTGTGTATTTCTCAAGGAGAGAGTTTTTTTGGTTTTTCCTGTTAAATTGAGAAAATTTTCTATATATGAAGGCTGTGCTTTAACCAATTAAAGAAGTGTGATTTTTTTTAGACTCAATATAAAACATATTAGAATCTTATTTTCTGAAGTTACCCTGTTCTCTATGGTTATTGATTTTTATTCAGCTCACATTAAATAATAAACAAATTTTCAACATTGGTGGTAGCTTTATTAATATTCAATTTGGAAGAAAAATGAATTTACTGGTAGAATTGTCAGCATCAATAATTTTTAAAAGTAAGAAATTTGCAGTTTTTTTCTGGTCATTCAAAGCTAGTTATAAATTTCCCTTTCTTTCTAAGAATAACTGTAACTATTGGTATGCTTAAAAAGTGGACAGAATCCAATTATTTTAAGCCAGGCGATAGCTTTTACTGCAACCACGGTGCATCTCCTGAAACTACCCTAAGCTTCAGGAAATGCCAGCTTCACCCTTTGCACCTTTCTTTTATAACCTTTTACTTACATATTTACCTTAGGAAGATGATATTTTTGTTTAGAGCCCTCTCAAGAAGAAAAAAATAACTAAATGAATTAATACATCTTTATTAAATGGTTTGAAGCCTTTTACTTCTGTATAGATAATTACTATTTATTTACTTGAAACAAAAATAGCATTATCTTTGAGTCAACTTAAGAGCTCAATTCTGTAATTCATAACATTCCTTATAAAATGGTGTGGTAGAGCTTCGTTATGGATATTCAAACAGATCATGGCCCTAACCATGACTCAAGGTCACCTTGAAGGCCTGTCCAACCTTAGAGTCTGTGAGCTTTCATTTCTGTGAACGTAGATAAAGTAAAGTAATACGACATGGTTAGTGTTGACCTTTAGTGGTCTTATTATGAAGTAGTTCTACTGTACTTTGGAAAGTACAAGCCAAGAATACTCAAATCAGATACTGATCCGATTTCACAGTAAGCTTTGTTTTGAGACACTGAATATTTTGGCCATGTGGCTTACGTCTAAGTACTGAAAATAGCTTAGCTGTTATTTTTGATGCCCTTAATGTTTAAAATGGTGTGAATAAAGATCCTATGGATAATGTTACGAGTAGTTGTCCAGATGTATGAAAATAATTTCAAAGAAGAAAATGATACAATTAAGCTTCACTCCTGACTCAGCTTATATACGTAGAGTATTTTGGAGGGGCTGTTGTGTAGCCAGAGTTTGACTGTAGGGCTGACTTGGTCCTTATAATTGGAGGTGGAGGAAAGGCAGAGAAGGGAACAAGAGGCCTGTGCAGTGGCTCACACCTGTAATCCCAGCACTTTGGGAGGCCGAGGTGGGAGGATCACTTTAGGTCCAGAGTTCTAGACCAGCCTGGCCAACATGGTGAAATCCCCTCTCTACTAAAAAAAAAAAACACACACACACACAAAAATTAGCTGGGTGTGGTGTCACACACCTATAATCCTAGCTACTCGGGAGGCTGAGGTGGGAGGATCACTTGAACCCAGGAGGCAGAGGCTCCCCTGGGCTGAAACCCCGTCTCTACTAAAAATACAAAAATTAGCCAGGCTGGTGGCAGGTGCCTGTAATCCCAGCTACTTGGGAGAATTCCTTGAACCTGGGAGGTGGAGGTTGCAGTGAGCCGAGATCATGCCACTGCACTGAGATCATGCCACTGCACTTCAGCTTTGGCAACAGAATGAGACCCTGTCTCAAAAAAAAAATAAATAAATAAATAAAAAAGAGGAGAGAAAGGAGCAAGAGAGAAAGGGGGAAAGAAAGAGAGAGAGAGGAAAATGGATCGGTTCGCTCTCCTACATTTAAAAAAATTCCTTTGCTGTCTTAATTGAAGAAGAATTTATGTATTCATTGTTGAGTAAACTTTATAAGGAAAGGGAATAGAATTTTCATATGTAAATAACCTTTCCGTTTTATTTAGAAAACACCATCCTTATAAATTTGGTTTGTGAGAAAAGTGGCTCCATGGATCATGAGAAGTAATCAGCCCATATTTGTGTGTAATTTTGAATATAATATGTAAATATTAGCTAACTCTTATGGTACTACAAGAATATCATTTCCTTCATAAGAAAGATTACATAGAAAATACCGATTTTGAGTCAGTTATACTGGGAGGTGTTTGCTTCTACCTTGCTTTACTATCATATCACAGAAATACTACTTTTATGTAAATTAGGCATGGGTAACTTATGAGCTAATAAAAACCAATAGCATGCATCAGATGATTAAAGAAATCAAGCAGTATGGTTGGTTTCAGAGTTACATTTGTACAAAGCAGTTTTTAAATCTTTTTAAAAGAATGCATGAACATAATATGTAAAGACGTAATTGGAAAACGTTTTTACATAGGTAAATAGTGCATGTTGTGGAAAGCTTGTAAACTTGCCATCTAAAACTGATTACCCTTATGAGCATTTCATGCTGTTTGACAGTGAAAAGTGCACCTTGTAAAAGCTGTTACACAAACCATTACATTGAAAAGGTTTCCATCTCACACCCCAAAATTACACTTATTTGCTGCAAGTGAAAATTCAGAATTTGTTCCCTGTTTATTTTGGTTGAAATTACTGTTGTGTTGAATTTTGCTTTTTCTCTCTTCCAGGAAAACTAGAAATTAGTCTTTTTGGTTTCTTTATTTCAGTGTAAATAGAGTCAGTTTGTATATTATAAGTGGCATCCAGAGATGATGTAATAATAAAATTCTGAGCCTGAAACACTCAGAAACTCTGTAAAATAATAAAATACTGAGCATGGAACAGCAAGATACTCCATGTAAAGTATTTTGGTAGATAGAGAAAAACAAGTTGGCAAGATGGTTCAGAATTCCTATAGAATATAAAGTCCTGTGAACCATTTTAGTTGATAGCGCCACACACACACACACACACACAGTTTGTCTCACTTGAAATCTTGTTAAACACCCTGAAACAGAGCCTTACTCATTTATGTGAGAAAGAGACCTGGACACGTCTAAGAGAAGCTCTTATTTTAAGATCGCATTCTCCATGTTATACGAGTATTTCTTTCCTTGTGTAGTAAGCACTTTGCACATCTGTCAGGCCTTCCTACCTCTGAGTGCCTTCCTCCTTTCTTCTTTTATTAACCATAGCCTGTTAGAAAGATCTTTTGACTGGGAATTGGGAGTCTTGAGTTCTAATGCTAGATCTGATACTAATGGATCCATTTGGTTGATTTTTCTCAGTTTCTCTGTGAAATGGGAGCCTGCACTGGATGATCTGAATGCTTTTAAGCTTTAAAGGGCTGTGATTTTGGGAAGCAGGCCAATTATCTGAAAACCGATTACTCCTTCACCAAAAGAAAATTTACTGGGTGATCAATTCACTGAATAGATAGTTTTTTTAAAACCAGTTTGCTGAAACATAAATTCACCGAATGGCCATTTTGTTAAATTTACCAAATACTCTGATTTATCATTTTGTCTAATGAGCAGTTTTCTAAATTGTCAACTGCCTGGAATATGTTTGTATTAACTACATACAAAGTTTATCACAAATGATGCTGCATAGAATAGCTGCAAAAGTTTTTGAAATTTTTAGTCGGAAGTAATTATTAAGTTTTAATTTGATTTTAATTTTTCCATTGCAATTTCAACCCTGATATTTCGCAATAGAATTATTTATCAGTCTAACGCAGCTGAATGCCAATTTTATCATTGATATTTCAAATACTGAATGCTTTTTAGTTACTTAAAACGGAAGCAACATATTCATGCAATTCAACTGGTTAACAAGTGTGTGAATTAAGGCAAGTATAGAATGTGTTTAAGTGGATAGAAAATGTGCTAAAAGAAAGAAATCTTCTATACCATCATTTATACACTTTTTGGTATTCAAAACATTTATAACCCTTTGATTTAAAATAAATAGATTCTGATCCCCAAAAGTTGTTAGCCTAGAAAATAGCAAAATGACAGAATATGACATGGGTAGGCCACAGGGCTGGATTACGACAGTTATTTACTTTCAGGTAAATTAAAAGCCCGAACCATCAACTTAAATATCGGAGAATTCTTAAAAGATTCTTTGAAACTATTTTATTCGGTACAAGTAGCTGTTAACAATATAAATGGTTAAAAGAAACAAGTTTTGACTGAATGGGTAATTTATCAAATTGGCCATTTGGCAAAATAAGTTTATTTTTGGCAAAGTAGTTTTATCGTACCCGACCACGATCTCTGCCAGGGACGGGTAAAAAGAGGCAGTAGTGGAAGACTACTACTGTATTTGGAGTTAGAACACTTTTTCCTCAGTCACACCCTATAAGTCAAGGTGGAGCCATTTGGAAGGTCTTCTCCCTCTGTGTTTGTTTGCATGTGCATGTGTGATGTACTGTGTGTCCAACTTAAGTTTTGATACCAAAGACCTGTTGTCTGTGTGTGTGTGGCCGTGTGTGTGTGTGTGTGTGTGAGAGAGAGAGAGAAAGAGAGACAGAGAGAGATAACTCCTACAGCACAGACTTTTTGAAATAGTGAAGTAGTACAATAAAAAGGCCTGGGTGAGACTTGAAAAATTTCTTTTTACTTTCCTCTGCTTGGCTGATTGTTGTAACAAAGTATGTTCTATATAAGCATTTGACTGAAACAACAAAATGAAAAGATCAAGGTATATGATGAATTACTTGGCATGCACCAAGAAAGGGTGGCCCTGTGCTCAAGCAGGAATAGAGATGTTAGTTGTACTGCAGGATTACCTATGGGATTGCTATGGGGCTTAATAACCCTGAACAGTGTCTTTGGCCTATACGGCCTTCCTTAAAGCTCTACTTTATCAGTTATTGCCCTTGATTGCAGTGCCATTAGGAAGTAGAGTTAAATACCATTTTCTTGCCATTGCTGAATGCAGTTTGTGATCAAATATAAAGATCAGGGAGCAACAACCCCTGGCACCTGTGCCAGAGACTCACTGAAACAAACTCATTGGTGAATGAACGAGTTGAGATTGCCCCTTCTTTTGGCGTCTTGAGAAGCTGCAGGCAGTCATTCCTACTCCTTTAGAAGTGGGCGTTACGGTGTGTACCTAAGAGCTCAACTCTGAGATTTCAGAAGGAAAAGATTCTGAAATCACTGTGGCACATTGATTTTTAACATTTTCTGAGCCCTAATTCAAATTCCAACAAGCCTATCTGTATTGATGCTTCAGCAGAGGTAGTATAGAAACTCTGAATATTCCATTATTCAGTCATTTTTATTAGTCTTAGCTGAGATCTACAGAATAGACAGTCAGCTTCTCAGGTACTCTGCATTGTTGGAAATGAAATTAAGATTTTTTTTAGAGGGTGATCTATCATGGAAAGCTATTAACTGGATTAAAAAATTATAGCATATCTAATTCCCATAATATAGAAGAATGAAAACGTAGGAAAGACTCTACACAGGACTACATAATAGTTGGTGTGTTAAACATCTAAATTGTTCTCATGTTATTAGCCTAATACTGCATATGGGTAGGTTAAAAAAAAATGAAACAACATGTTTCATTTCTCCTTCACTTAGTAGGTGGTGTAGCATATTCAAGTTCTCACTCTGCCCATTTCTAGTTATATGAAGTTATATGACCTTGGTGTTGATAAAATTATTTAAGTTCTATGCCTCAGTTTTCTCATCCATAAGAAATGGGGTGATAATAGTACCTACATCAGGATTTCTGTACAGATGAAATAATGTATATAAAGTCCTTACATAAATGTGTTAACTAATTAGTAACTAGAGGCTTCTTAGAATACCTTTTTTTGGTAGAAAGTTGCAATGATTATTAAGAGAGCATAGAAGAATATCAGTTGAATGTTACCAAGCTCAAATAAATTTCAAGTGGTTAATTAACGATGAAGTCAGAACAATTACTATTAGGCTAATTACTTATTCTTAGCATTTCAGCTATGAAAATTAACGATATCTGAGTGCTTCTGTCTCATAAAAACAAAGGAAACATACCAGGCCACTTATTCTAAGATGACATGATTAGAGCATTGGATCTGAATCCACAATTCAGTGAATCAGGTGTGCTTATTAAAACACAGTAAATGATATGTCAGAAGGTTCAGAGCAATAGCTGAAGACTTGATTTGTTCATTTGAGTTTACTTAATCCTTATCTTGTTTCTTTATTTTAAAAAACTGTACACAAAATCTTTTGAGTCTTCTAATTCTTTGAATATGGGAGTTGTTCTAAAATTCCATGGTAATAGAAATTGAACACGAAGTCACATTAGAAAATTAAGAAAAAACACTTAATAATTTGATTAAAAATGGCTGTAATATACAATTATGTTTATGTAGAATTTTAAAAAATTGTATAGAATATGCCTCTGGTACAGCATATTCTAATAGTAATGTTTCAATGGGGTCTTAAACTCATCTTCTTTGGAGACTGTTCTTTCAACAAATCAAAGATTCTATGTATATATTGGGCACTGTGGCTACATATGTGAGTGAAAAAGATAAGGATAGTCTATGCATTCATGGAGTTTATAGTCTTGTTGGAGAGACAGTTACACTATAGATGTGATAATTGCTGTGTACTGAGTAAAAATAGTATGCTATAGGAATAACAGGAGGACAGTAGATTCGGACTTGTTAAGAGCAAGGTGGAAAAGCAGTGGTTGTTTGGGAAGCTATCAGGGGAAAGTAGGATTTCTCCTGAGACTTGAAAGACAAAGTGAAGATTAGAGGAGGTAAGAAGGAAAAATTGTTTCAAGCAGAAGAAACTGCCTGTTCAAATGTCCCCAGGGTTGGCCGGATCAGTGGCTCATCCTGTAATCCCAGCATTTTGGGAGGCTGAGGAAGGTGGATCACTTGAGTCCAGGACTTTGAGACTAGGGTGGGCAACATGGTGAAACCCTGTCTCTACAAAAGCATCCAAAAAATTAGCTGCCAGGCATGATGGCACGTGCACGTGGTCCCAGCTACTAAGGAGGCTGAGATGGGAGGATCACCAGGGACTGGAAGGTTGAGGCTGCAGAGTGAGCCAAGTTTGTACCACTGCACTGCAGCCTGGGCAACAGAGTGAGACCTTGTCTCAAAAAAACAAAACAACACAAAAAACCAAATGCCCCAGGTTTGGGGAACTGTGCGTAGTTCCATAGGCTGGATTGTATATAAGCTTGGGAAGACAGTAGGCAGGAGCTGTATTCTAAAGAGCCTCCTGA